>NC_068306.1:21278474-21518474 GCF_025860055.1 Xyrauchen texanus | reverse complement strand
AAAAATGCTGCACTAATTTATTTTTAAGTTCTCTGGACAATGCATACTTGGTTGGGTTTGTATTAACTGCACGTAACTTGATCAACATTTCCAGGGATATCAAATACATTTATTTTCACAAGGACAATTCTATCATACATGTCATCCCTTCTTTTTAGATTGTCATGATGGCCGGAAACTCATTGCACATTGACCAGCTCTCTACTTCTTTCGAGAAGACTCATGATGTTGCATGCATTGAGTCAAACTACCACATATTTGATATACTGTATATTTATTTATATTTAACAATTAGTGATGCTAATTGTTGCTAATGGAGTCACCAAATGTATAAGCTTATCTTAAAGGAATGGTTCACCCAAACATGAAATTTCTTTTCTCATTTAATTAACCTCATTGAATCCCAGATGTGTATGACTTTCTTTCTTCAGCAGAACACAAACAAAGGTTTTTAGAAAAATATCTCAGCTCTGTAGGTCCATACAATGAATAGAAGAACAATATTTAAGTCTTTTTTACTTTAAATATCCACTTTAACTTTAATTTCAGATGTGAAAGAGAAAGTGGATATTTAGGGTAAAAAATGGCTTAAGTTTTTATATGTTTCTCACCCACACCTATTATATTGCTTCTGATGATATGGATTTATAAACTTGAGTCTTATGAATTACTTCTATGTTTCTTCTATGTGACTTTTGAAGCTACAAAGGTCTGATTGCCTTTCATTTGCATTGTATGGACCTACGGAGGTGATATAGTCTTCTAAAAATCTTTCTTTATGTTCTGCTGAATAAAGAAAGTCACATTTGGAATGGCATGAGGCTGAGTAAATGATGAGACAATTAAGATGTTTGGGTGAGCTATCCCTTTAAGGAGCTAAGAGTAAGAAGGACAAGGAGACAAAACGAGATGGCAGGGAGGATGAAGATGCTAGTCTGGAGGTAAAAATAAAAGACCAAGGCTGAGCTCAGGTGAGGAACTTGCTCATCATGTTACAGATGACCTACTTCCACACTACCCCCCCTCTCTCTGTTTCTTCATACATGTGTGAACCTCACACATGCTCCCTGGTGTCCACACAGGCAGAATCTAATTCTAAAATAAACATCCAGGTGATTGAAAATGTGATTTAATATGCAATAAGTAACACTGACTCAGGATAATAATAGTAATATAATATTTGAACTTTTCCCCTAATATAAATTACACAAAGCACCAGGGTCAACGAGGGCTGGGGGCAAAACATTTCACCAAAAACTTTTAATCCATTATCAAACATATTTCATAATATTATCTAGTTATGGGCTAGTATAGGTTAAGTAGTATAGGCTAAATGAGATTTTGATAAAAAAACGAATAATAATAATAACTGTCTGAAAACACAACTCAAAAACTTAAAACAGCAATTACATCAAATTGTACTGTGACAGTAGACAGCAAAGAGCTATCAATCAAAAATAGTGACCAGCAATTATGTAAAAATTATGCTATTTTAATATATTTTAGCACTGCATTTATTGCGTTATGATATCTTGTGCATTATTCACCTCTACTTTTGTTTTTAAATTTTATTTAATTAATCTTTATAGGCAACAGCCATAACTATTCAAAAGTATTTAGACATGAAAAGACATTTGGATATTTATTTCCTCATTGAAGGAAAAAAATACTTCTGCATGCCACTAAACAGTTTAACAAAGGGCAAGCTGTTGAGAATGCTGTCTTCATGCTCTCAGTTATAACATTACCGAGATCATGACATTAGTTTAAAGTCACATATGTTCTGAAAAGCCAAAGAAGTGCCTTTAAACTGTCTTAACCACTGCAAAACAGTTTGTGTGCATATGCGTGTACATCTGTGTTGCAAGTCCAGCTGCAACGTCTGCGCAGCAGGAAGTGTTGCCATGGTGAGGTAGACCGAAGGGCCAGAGCCACTGTCCTCTGTTCCACGCTCTCTGCAGCTGTCCTCCCGATGTGTGTCAACAGCATATGTGTGTGAGTGGGTGTGTGTGTGTGTCGGAGAGCAAAAATAGTTTTGCACAAATGAAAAACAAATGGTTTGGGCTTGTTTTCCATTACTGCTGTCCAGGTGATGGCAGGAAGACCACTGAACTGTTAAGGAAGCGCGCCTTCTCTCACACACACACACACACATAAAGGCGGGTTCAAAATTGTTCATTTGTGAAAAAGCTTCTATTATGTATTCATTTTTTTTTCTTCTTAATTTCAAATTACATTATCAGTGCAACAATTAATAGAAAAGTTGAAATTAGGAATTAATATGAGTTTCAGAATTTTGTATAGTTTTGATTTAATGACAGCATGCACATGCGCTTCATGGACTCATAGGTGTCCTGATGATCAAACCTGATGATCTATGTTATCCATTATGATCAGAGAATGCTCTAAAAAGCATCTTGTATGCTTCAGTGGAAGCAAGAAAACTGACGCTTTGTACAATAAAGTTAGCATGCTCAATGTCATAAATATTTTTTTTTAATTAGTGACCTAAACATAGTGGAGAACCTTCACAATGTAAAATGTTATGTTTTACATTTTTCAAAATCAGAAAACTTTGTTTATTTCAAGGTTTAAATTACATTCTGGATCCCAGATGTTTCATGTGGACAGTTTACTTCTGAAGGGTGTGTATGTGTCCTGTCCTTCAACTCTGTGGTCCCTGATCAGTCTCAAACCCTCGTCCCAGTCAGGGAGTGAAGTGATGACCTCACCACTGCAGCCTCTGGACTTCCTGTCCCAGCGGCAGAGGGTTTTTCCATCTGCAGGGAGTCTGTGTCCTGCAAGTGAGCATATGTGAAAGCGGCCCACTCAAGGGCACCGTGATGAAAGCTACAATATTGGTCTTGAAATACTGTTATGCACACACACAATCACACACATGCACACACACAAACACACAAAGTAGTGTGTTTAGACTTTTGTCCATAGAGACCATGCCCGTAGAGACAGTGTCCATGGAGACTACATTCATTATGGTATCCAAGTAAAGTGAAGTATAGAGAGGTTACAGTGTGGCAGAAGCTAAAGAAGAACCAGAGTCTGTTTGTGAATGTGTGTGTGTCCTTATTTGTTTTAAAGTTGTAACTACAAAAGTTTTATCTTTTAGAGCCCAGGGAAGAAATTTAGGATATCACAGATGATGACCTAAAATATGTCAGTAACTGTTGTGATATTTCAAAGAATAATGCTTAATTTTCTAAAAGGGGCTCTTAATATCACAAAAAGCATTCATTAGGTTGATGCTGTATGACTTTTCCTAATTATATGATAACTGATCATAAGTAATCTATCATAAACATAACATGATAACATGTTTCGAACACCCCCCCCAAAAAAGTTACATTACAGATATAAAACACTACAGTGAATAATGCAATGACTTCACATTATAAAATTTAGAGACTGGTGTACACACTGTACATGCAATCTAGTCAGTAATTTATTTGTATATTAATTTATTGTATTTGTATTTATTTATTTTTTTACAATATCGGTAGCACTTTATTATAATGCTAGATTTGTTAACATTAGTAAATGCTTTCGGTATCATTAACTAGCAAGAAACAAAATATTTTTTACAGTATTTATTAAAGGAATTGTTCACCCAAAAATTAAAACTCTCCCTTGCACCCACCCCCAAGCATACCCAGATGCGCACGAACCGAAGCGAAGATCCCCACAAGCACATCCCAGCTCTGCCCATCCACACAACACAAGTGAACGGGTGCCACCAGAACGCCGGCCATCCAACGGCCCAAAAGACATACCCAGGCAGCACAAAAGCAATCCACAAGAACCCAGCCGATCAACCAACATCATCCGAAGCACATCGACAGAATAGCACAAGAAACAAACCGACAATCAAAACTTTCCAAACCTAATCGCCACCTCTGGCCAGCAGTCGACGCATCACGTTGCTGGTACATTCAAGTGAGAAGCCGGAAGCGCGCAGAGGAACGAATGTCGGGAGAGTAATTTCAAACAGCATCCCAGCACTAGCTGGAAGCAATAATTTAAAGCTAAAAACATTTTAACCATTGATCTGCTCTCATGCCATGAAAGACTTCACTATGCTATCAAATTTCTTGAAATAAGAGTGGGGACATCTACAGGGAGAGATTATAGCAGGTAGTTGAATTTTGGAATACAATTCATTTTAATAACATTAACCTTCCCAATCATAGATAAATGTAAAGAAGCTCACCAGCCCAAATTGCTCAAAAACATTTTTATTAAGGGGTCAAATTTAACTCTAACTAAATCACACAAATTTGCTGGGAATAAAATACTTAATGCCCTGTTTGGGCCACTGGAAAACGCCCGGCTGAAAATCTGTTACTGGGCAGTATGCTGTCAGAGCCAAAGCTTCAGATTTAGACCAACTGACCCTGTATACTTATAATTTAGAAAAGGGAATTAGTAATTCTGAGGAGGATAGGCATAGATCTAGTGGGGTCAGAGACGATTAATAAAATATCATCTGCTTAGAGTAAAAGCATATGTGTCATACCTCCCGCCACCACCCCTGGAAAATCATCTTTCTTTCTTATCTAGGCTGCTAATAGTTCCAGGGCAAGACAGAACAATGATAAAATAAAGTGCCACTGAGCTGTGATTATTTTTACACAATGCGATTTCTTAAAATCGTAAAAAATTTTAAAAAACAGCTTTCATTGACCAGCCATCAATCTGGATTGACCAGTACCACTGGGCCTTTTTTGGCCTTTCCTTAAAAGGAACCTTAGCTGAGTTCCTCACCTCAAACACTGTCACCAAGCCCCTCATCTACCATCTCTCTCTCTCTTTCAGTCTCTGTCTCTGTCTCTCTCTCTCTCTAGGGGCCTTGTGCCTGACACTGCTGTCACCCCCCAAATTGACATGCTCCACTTCATATTACGAGCAGCGCACTGCACTACACTATAAGAAGAAAAAAGAACAGCGGAAAACTCGATAAAAAACAGAGAGAGCTTCAGAGAGGTGTATTTGTCAGTGACTATATATGCATAGAAGAAAAAGAAGGAGAGAGGGAAAGGTGTTTGCTGGAGACGGAGCGCTGGAGGAATATCTAGTTGAGTGAAGACAAAACGGCGAGCAATGGAGGAGAGAGGGATGAGAGAACAGGAAAGAGAGGGAGAGTTTACACATTTACTCTGAATTTGTTAATAATTAATGTGTCACAGGCTTGAACGGGGATATATATCTATTTCTCCTCTCAACCCCCCTCTATCTGTCTCTCGACAGATACACACGGCCCTGGATCACAGGTGCACAGTGGAGAGAGTGAAAACATCTGAGCTGATCCATGAGGGAGTGCAGGACAACACGTTCTTCTCCTCAGCTCACATCACAAAATGGCCGCCTTGACGCCCATCTACCCTGAGGCTGGAAAACAGAACCAAACCGGACAGAGTCGTATTCTTAACCTGATGATTAAACTTGACCAAATAATTCACAATTAACACGTACTCTGTAAAGCTAGGAACTGTAGTACAAAACAAAGTAGCTGATATATAAGGCAGTTTTACACCATACATGTTAAACACAAGTTTCTGGTTAACATTCAATGGAAGAGAGGAGGCAGAGCAGCAATGAAAGCAGTAAACTTGCCTAGCTCATTCACAACAAAACCATCTAGGTTACTATTGTAACCCCCGTTCCCTGATGGAGGGAACGAGACATTGTGTCGATTGAAACGACACTAGGGGTATTTTTGAAGGCCTCAGTTACCTCTGAACTTGACAAAAGGCCAATGAGAAATTGGCAGATAGAATTTGCATGTCCCTCCCCCGGACATACGGATAAAAAAAGGAGGAAATCGTGCATCTGTCCATTCAGGTTTTGCAATGAGGAGCCGAGAATGAGGTTCGGCCGTTACAGTGGCTCAGTACAGCGTTGTGTCCGGGGGGACACAACGTCTCGTTCCCTCCATCAGGGAACGGGGGTTACAATAGTAACCTAGACATTCCCCGTCTGTTGCTCACTCGACGGTGTGTCGACTGAATCGACACTAGGGGTCCCTATTCAGTCACACCATGTGCTGAACCGTGTACGTGAACTGCTGATGCTGGTGTGGGCAGGCAGTTGCGAGTCAATGCAGCAGGCTGCATCAGACTGCACGTACCCTTCCCCAATGCCGCATAAAAACTGGCATCCCCGAAGGGGGGAAACAAGCGAGGTGCCAAGCATGGGAGCAGGCAGCGCCAGCCGCGCCTGTTCTCTCGCTATGTTTCTCGCATAGAGTTAAAGCGGCTGGGGCCATTTAATGCTATAACACGCAGCGGGGAAGGTGTTCTTTTCCAACTGCAATTCTACTACATCCTGAGTAGTAGAGACTATACATCCTGCCCAGGCTGGCGGGAGATAAAATGTGGCGAATACATCACATGGGTTTTCAGGCAACATGTGGAAGTGGCGCGGTAGTATATCGTTCCATATTACCGAGTTCTAGGTGCTCGGACCTGAGAGAACACGGGACGAAACTGACTCAACCCTGAGATTGTAGAATCTGATAGGCCAAAGCGTCGATGACCCAGTGGGCTAGCCTCTGTTTGGAGACAGCATTCCCTTTCCGCTGTACACCAAAACAGACAAAGAGCTGCTCAGAACATCTAAAGCTCTGCATGCGGTCCACATAGGTACGCAAAGCACGCACCGGACACAGCAAAGGAAATGCTAGGTCTGCCTCCTCCCGGGACAGCGCTTGAATGTTCACTACCAGATCCCTGAAGGGGGTCGTAGGAACCTTGGGCACGTAGCCCGGTCGAGGTCTTAGGATGACATGGGCATCTGCCGGACAGCACTCCAGGCAAGTGTCGCTAACAGAGAATGCTTGCAAGTCCCCAAACCTCTTGATGGAAGCGAGTGCAATCATGAGGGCCGTCTTCAAGGAGAGGGCTCTGAGCTCGACTGATTCTAGTGGCTCGAAGGGGAGTCTCTGGAGGCATGAAAGGACCATGGAGAGATCCCATGAGGGGAACAGGCATGGCCTGGGAGGGTTCAGCCTCTGGGCACCTCTAAGGAACCTGATGATCAGGTCATACTCCCCTAAGGACTTACCATCCACTGCGTCGTGGTGAGCCAATATAGCGGCTACATAAACCTTCAAGGTGGAGGGGGACAGCCTCCCCTCCAGCCTCTCCTGCAGAAATCGGAGCACTGAACCGACTGCGCATCTCTGCGGGTCTTCAGATCGGGAAGAACACCAATTCACGAATAAACGCCACTTCAGGGCGTAAAGCTGCCTGGTAGAGGGAGCTCTGGCTAGGTTGATCATGTCAACGACAGCAGGAGGTAGGCCAGTTAGATCTTACACATCCCGTCCAGGGGCCAGACCTGGAGGTTCCAGAGGTCTGGGCGCGCATGCCAGAGGGTGCCCCGTCCCTGAGAAAGGAGGTACTTCCTCAGGGGAATTCGCCAGGGAGGTGCTGTCGTGAGGAGTGTGAGATCTGAGAACCATGTCTGAGTGGGCCAATGGCTGTGAGTGGCGCCCGGACCCGAGGAACCAATCGTCTAGCCGTGAGGGCTTCGGGGAGGATGGAGGGTTCCAGTCCAACCCAAGCTCACGGCGGCCCGGGCAAGCATTGTCGGCCATCTGGGCGTCAACCTCAGACTGGGCGGGCCGACCTGAAGGCAGTGCAGTCGAGTCTTCTGCGTCAGATGCCGGGACGCTCTCCGATGCAGCGCTGAATTCATCATCCGGCTCGGCGGGTCAGAGGGAGTAGTCAGACTTGCCTTGAGGCGAGTCTTTCTCACCTCGAGCCTGGACGGAATTCCACGAGCGTGCCGGGGGGGCGGGTGGTTCGTGGGGATTTACCCGGCAGAACTGAGCCCGCTGCCATCCCCAAATCGCATCTATCACCAGCCAGGTCAGTGGCGTTCCTTTTTAGGAAGGAAAGCTGCTGTGTGCACGCCTGCTGTGTGTGCTCTTTTAGAGAAATACTCTTTTGTGAGAAAATATACTCTTTCAGAAGCGCTGTCGAAGCGCCCAGGGGCAAAGGCTGCACTGTTGTGCAGAGAAGGAGAAAGCCGCTGATGCTCTGCAGAGGTGAGTGGAACAGAAGTGATCTCAGCTCGCTGATTGCACAACCGCTCGGCTCCGAAGTAAAAATCTGAATGGACAGATGAGCGAGTCCCTCCTTTTATACCCGTATGTCCGGGGGAGGGACAGGTACATTTTGTCTGCCAATTTCTAATTTTCCTTTTCTCAATTTCAGAGGTAACCGAGGCCTTCAAGAAAGACCCATAGTGTTGTTTCAATTGACACAACGTCGAGTGAGCCACAGAAGGGGAACTTAACTTATAAAAAGCCAGATATAATCTCTTTGCAGTTGCCGAACCTCATTGACCAATCATTTTATTCGCAACTAAACAGAAGTTAGCTTGCATCGTCAATAAACAACACAGAGGGGAAAAAAGCTGTTTCCCAAGTTGTATACTTCTTTACTAGTCTTCACCATTTTGAAGTTTCCTTAGTGTGTTCACACTGAATATGTACCAAAAAGAAAAGTACTACGATGTACTTCTTCAACCGAAATAACAGAGCATGATAAGTAAAACACTTCATGCCCTCAGTGGTCGTGGCTTGTATAAAGGAAGTGACCTGAATGTGATGCTGGCCTAACAAAACAAAACAAATGTGACAACTACTGTAATTTCTGTGAAGACAGCACATTGCAAATGTGAGTTCAATGCTTATACTAAGGCTAGCTAACACGCTAATGCTAGCAGCAAAAGATTAAATGCGTTTGAAAATTCACTTCCATCAGCTAAAAAATGGTGAATGCTTCTGTTTACCACCCTTGATTCATATATGGCCATGTTTTCTGGAATTGTGTGTCCTCTGGTAATGTTTTGGAAAGATATGTGTTAGCACTGCCATTTTAGGGTTGGATAGGCTAATTAGTAAATTCTTCATAATTAACACAGGTAAAAAATCATGCGCTCACACCATCTGGATCCTTAAACTGAGCAGAGAATGTCTTTACTGGCATATGTAGCCTACAGTATGTGCATCCTATAAAACAAAAGATGCATGACACCAGCAGCATTACAACAATTTTTTGTCAGATGAAGGATTTACACCAATGCACACAATAGTACAACCTGTTGAACAGAAATAATCTGACTAAGGTCTTTGCTGATGAAGCTGGTAATTGTTCCAAGTCAACCAGATTGACCAGAATTCTCAGCAAGGTTGGTAGCCATACTAAGGACAGAGAACTGCACTGGTGGAATGCCATTAGTAATGTGCTGACTCATGATTTGTCACTGACTTTGGAATTTAAATTCTAATCCTGATTTCGGAACACCACAGTGGAAAAAGAAACCGCAATGGTGGGAAATCACCTGATGGACACTGGTCTCCACTAAATAAAAAAACGTATTGTTTTGTGAAGTCTGAAGTTCTTTTTCTACTTAAATTAACCATTAATTATCAAAAATGTATTTGTTTATTGTTAACGTCACTGTGTTTTATGCACTAAGATCTGTGTGCACACTACAAAGCATTCATTAATGTTCTTTTTTGACAGCAATGCAAGATTGTTGCATATGTTCAGAGTTGGGGAGTAAAGGAATATGTATTTAAAATACAAAATATAAGTAACTGTATTCCACTACAGTTACAATTTAAAAAATTGGTAATTAGAATAAAGTTACATTCAAAAAGTATTTTGATTACTGAAGAGATTACTTTGCATTTTATTGTCATTTGTGTCATTTAATATTTAGTCCTTTCAGATGGAAAACGTTTATATATATGATGTGATCCAAAGTGCATTTGAACAGCGATGAAACACTTTCTTACAATGTGTTACATTCACACAAGCAGATAAGTTTGAAGAAAATCTGGACCAGGAGAAATAGAAATAAACCTTGTGTAAATTGTCCGCTTTATACGCAAAGCTAAAATGATATTTTCTCTTAGTGTACTGGCAGAGTTTTTATAGCCAAACAACTGAAAAAATCTAGCAGTGCTAAAGAAGTAATCCAAAATATTTAGAATACGTTACTGACCTTGAGTAATCTAACGAAATACATTACAAATGACATTTTACAGCATGTATTCTGTAATCTGTAGTGGAATACATTTCAAAAGTAACCATTCCAACCCTGCATATGTTAAACAGAGTGTCATGTGGCACATGATTAATCATACTGTATGTTACCGGTTAAAGGAAATTATCATAATGAGCGAAATAAAAGTAAATCATACTAGCAATTTTTTCAGTGTAGGATGTTTTCAGCAGAGATAATCTAATTGCTCTATGATATAGTGTATTTTTCTAATGAAATTTGATTGTTAATGATCTTGTGAAATGTACAGTAAAGAAATATGATTAATTTGTCTTTCTGTGGATGTCATCAACATAATGAATGTGATCAAAGTAAGCTAGACTTGGTGAGTCTCCTTCTCTCTCTCTTTGTCTCTCTCTCTCTTTCTCTCACCGCAGAGCCCATCATAGTGCCAGCCAGCTCTTCAGGATGCTGGACTGCGCAGGCAGCAGGTGACACGGATTTCAATAAAAGGGATTATGGATGTGGGAACTGCAGAGACAAGGACCACATACACTCTCAAAAACGTACACAATATGCTTGTACGCGTATCTTATCCACATGAAATCAATGCACAACATAAATGAATGGTAAAGGACACCCAAAAATTAAACCTCTGTCATCATTTACCTTATAATTTACATTAATTCATCCATTAAACATAAAAGTAGATGTTAGACGTCCCAGGTGTGTATGACTTTCTTTCTTCAGCAGAACACAAATTAAGATTTTTAGAAGAATTTCTCAGCTCTTTTGCCAATGCAAGTGAATGGGTGCCAAACCTTTGAAGCTCCAAAAATCACATAAGTCAGCAAAAAATGTTACCATATAACTCCAGTGGTTAAATCAATGTCTCCGTAAGTGATTTGATTGGTGTGGGTGAGAAACAGATCAATATTTAAGTAAATTTTTACTATAAATTCTCCTCACTGCTCAGTCAGTGTCCACTTTAACTTTCACATTCTTCTTCTTTTTGTGTTTTTGGTGAATCGCTTTCTTCATGTGTACACCCCTACTGGACAGGGAGAGGAATTTCTAGGAAAAATGTACTTAAATATTGATCAGTTTATCAGCCACACCTATAGCCACTTGCATTGTATGGACCTACAGAGAAAAATCTTAGTTTGTGTTCTGCAGAAGAAAATAATACACATCAAGAATGGCATGAGTAAATGATGAGAGATTTTAAATTTTGGGGTGAACTATATTAAATAAACACTGATTTATCCCTAAGAATTATCCCATAATGATACTGGTCCTTAAAACAATATTTTACATGTGTACAAGTCATACGTGGTGTTTGAAAGTTCTACAACTTTTGGAAGTTCACTTCTGGCCCAATTATTGGTGCTGCCTCAACTGTCCTGACAGGTAATGTAAGCGAATCTCCCTATAATTGGAAAGAAGCGGGAAATAGCATTTGGCAATACATGCAAATATACAAAGAAGATACTCAATTGTTAACACCATGTAGGCAGAGGGAGGGGCAATGTTTTGGGGTTCGTAATCTCACAAAAGTTCCTAATGGGATTTTGAGCTATGAGTGCATGCAAGAGATGCCGATTACAAACATGTTTTAATGAAGGCAGGATGGCACTGGCCACATCAGTGGTCTGTCTGAGATGTCCAATCCCAAATAATTGTTTGCATTGTCCTTCACCCCAATGCAGCAATACTTGATTGTGTGTGTATGTGTACAGTATGTGTATGTGTGTGTAGGTGGACAGAAGGCCTTGGCGTGACCTGCCACAGCCTCCGAGGAAGCGAGCTGACATAATGAGGCCGGTAAACAAGCGGCCGTCACCCCAGTCGTGTGGCACACACATACACAAACTCACACTGACACTGCTCCAGTATCTCACTATTCTCATCCATTGGGGTTCAGTTCTATATCTCAGCATGCAAGCTGTGAAATCTATGCCTTTTCACAAAGAGGCCAATATATATAGAGAAATACAGAATCATCACTCAGTTTTGTTTCCAAGATTCACCTGTGGTTCACATGAAAACACTTCCGTTTATCCTGGTCTTCATGCACTGTCCTTTGAAGTTGTTTTTGAGAGACATAATTCCCCTCCCTGCTCAATTCTGCAATCAATAAGCACCAACTCCACTCCGGGTTTTAAATTTCCCACTCTTCACTCCCCGTTTACTAGCAAAATTTGTGCTCATTTGACTTAGTAAATGGTTGCTCAAGATTAAAATCAAATAAAAGATTTCAAATCAACAATAAAATCTGACTACAGTAATTTCATTTATGGTGCTTCATTAGCTCAGATCATGAAAAAGAAATGGTCCAGCTAATGCTCATTCACATTATTGATGAAAACTGACAGGTGATGACAAGTGTCTGCATTAGGAGTCGGGAAAGCTGATGTGTGCAATTTTTTTTATGTTAAAATTATTTCTTACATCAAAGCTTTTTATGCAGTCAACTAGAAGTAAGACGTTTTAGGGGCCAGTTGCACACAGCAACATTGGCTCAACCAATGATGTGAGTTTGGTGCTGGACTACCTGAGAACACTGACGCTTCGACTTTCAAAAAACACTAATCCTCTCTCCAGGCAAAATCACGCAAGTCTGCTGCCACTCTATGTTGAAAGGAGAATGTGTTATGGTCTTTGCCTTGGAGAGGAGTACAGTATCTGGGTCTCTTAAGGTCTGGTGTCTTCCAGAAGGAGAGCCAACGTTGAAGAAAACAACAGAGCTTTGCCTGGGGTCACTTTCATGAGGCAACCCTGTCAGAGATCCACCATCTCCCCAAAAGCACATGCCCATACATGCATAGACAAACACACTCACAGTGAAATGTGAAAACATACTTTCAGCCATGCAAAGCACTGACAGCATAAACATCTACTTCATTTTATCGGCAATGCTGACAAAAAGCACAGAAATAGAGTGGACAGAGTGTTATTGCCTCATAAAACATAAATGTTGGTACCAAAATATTGCCATTTAATATAGTCACTTATGTCAGCCCACATGTTTACATAACTGATCATTAAGGCCAGAGTGTGGATTTCAAATATCAGTGACACAGTCTAACAACTGTTGACAAAACTGCTGACACAGATTTTAATTTCTCAATTTCTTTGCAGGTGGATAAACTTTTGAATTTCAGTGCTTTTGGACAGTATTTGTCAGAGGTTGTACCTTATCTAACTAAACTTACCAACCATTTGACAGTGGTTATATGTAAAAACAATTATGTAATTATAAATGAACAGTTGACAATACAAGTCATACAAAATATTTTTTACATCTAACTGCTCCTAACAAGCTTTTCTTGAAAATATACCTCAATATTAATATGTTAGAATGACAAACAACACATATAATAACAAAACAAGTGCTAGTGAATAGAACAGATAGAGCGTATAGAGGCAGGATACCAGCCCCACAAAAACTGGGATTATTCCTTTGAGCTGAAATGGTTTATGGAAATTCACTGTTCATTAAAATTGATTTGCCAAACTTAATTTACTTACATGCTGTGATTCTAATGCTATGGGCTAAAGGAAAACATTGTAAATAGCATAGTAAATTTACTTCAAATGATTTTCACTTGTTTGCCTGTTTATGTAATGCAGGGATAGTTAGCCTAAAACTGAAAATTCTGTCATTGTGTACTGACTCTCATGTCATAATTTATTCTCTCTGAAATGTAATCTGGTAGAGGTATTGGCATTACAAATTACAAAACTAAAACTGCAATCAGTAAAATAATCTTTTATATAAAACTTTTACCGAAAGCTACACTGTGTAACGTTTGGCCCTCTAGTGGTTGATGCATTGAACTGCAAGTTACTTGTGGAGGAACACTATTTTGGTAATAACATCAGTCAGGCTTCGGCTCTGCTCTGCTCTGCTCTTCTGCATGGATGAATCTGATGGTTTGAATACCACCGGTGTAACCATGGTTACAGGTGATCAACTTATCAGAGTGAATGTCACTAACAACAACAAAACTCGCCCCTCCCCTCAAAAATAAATATATAAAGAAAGGAAGAAAAAGACGGATATCTGAAAAATATGTTTTAATAGCAGGTAGCACACCTTCCACTGCTGTTTTGACTTGTTGAAATGTTTTTATTTTTTTTATAAAATGCGTTACAAAAGTTAGGCAACAATGACATTAGACATAATGATTGCTAGTCATATCAGATGAAGTCAAATGGTGGAAAGTATAACTTAGCTAGCAGGCAAAATGACTAAGGTAGAAACTGGTTTATATTGGCGTTGTTACCAGCATAATAAAAAAAAAAATTCCCACTGTCCTTCCTCGAATATGAAATTGAAAGCACTGCAGTACCACTATCCATAATAAAATGCCCCATTTGAGTGACATTATCTAACGAACTACCACGTTAAGAGACGGTCCAATAAAACTGTCCAGACATATCTCTTAATTTTATTGGCCCAAATAAATATCTTACCTGTCGAGCGAGAAAAACTCTGGGTCGGTTTTTAATCCAAGCTGATTTTGTTTCATATTTTATTACAGGCTCTGTCGCCTTTCCTTTTTGCTTGCAGACTCTTTTGAAAATGGGCGATTCCCCGGAGGGTTTCCTTTTTTAATGATCCATGGTTAATGTTGCTTATTTGTCGTGGCTACCAGCAAGCAGCTTCAAACTACCACCACACCTATCACTGCACATATACACATGCTGTAGTAAATCCGGACCTTCTTTTCTTTATTTACAGACATGACGTAAGCACGCACAGATGACTGACGGAAGTATGCAATTTCCCACCAAATCCGTCTTGAAAGCTCTAAAATGTAAATAATTATTGTAGGATTACTGTAGTGAATTGGGATAAGACATATACATGATTTGGGAGATGGGTGTTCTTGCTCATTAATAAAATGTATTAATTCTTCTATGGTGTCAGAGTCCGCTGCACCAATAAAGAGTGATAAATTACATGGTATGTATAGCTTACTGTAAAACAAATGAGTATCTTTTCATGAGTATCCAGTTCCGGCAACATTAGAGTAATAAACTTACAGGGCTGCATGCACCAGCCCATCGACTGCAGCTGACATGACTAGAAATACTAACATTTAGCTCGCCCCTGGTATATTAGAACTCCTCGTGCACAAGCCCTAACTTGGTCTGGAATTAGAGGTAGCCCCCTGCCCCACCTGTGGACATAAAAAGGGCAAGTTGGGGTGAAAGAGGAATGCCAGATGACTTTTCAAAGTTAGGACTAGGGGGATTATTTGAATGCATTATCCCCCCAAAAAATTTAAACTTTAAGAATAGGTCATGGGAATTGGTTCAGACACTCAGGCAAATCAGCTGTCTAAAGTCATCCAGTTCTGATGAAACTCTATCCTGATACACCATTGTGCTTGTGTTTTCACCACAGCTTCACCAGTAACTGAGAGAATAGTGGGACTGGTAGAGATAGGATCAGGTTTTCCACATTGGACTTTCACCCAGACAAGCAACAGCGGAAGCGAAAATAGAGAGATGTTGGGAGAGAGAGAAAGAAAAGAACGAGAGAGACAGGGAGGGAGGCAGGATGGTGGCTCGGCCGGGCATAATTGGCAGTCTTTGTAGAGTGGGGCCCTTGATTTAATAGGCACGGCTGGGGACTGAGGCAGTGGAGTGCGAAAAGTGCGGAAATGTGCTGGAGCCTGGAGCCCTCTGGCCCAACAATACCAACCCACCCCCTCTCGCTCCCTGTCTCTGAGGACAACTAACTCAGAGCTTGCTTGCCATGCAAACATACACACATGATCCCCTCAGATCATAAGAATATACATACTGCATCAAACACATGATTTTTCTGTACATTCAGGCATAAACATACAAATTACTGACTCACATACTGCAGAAACTACATAGTACTGTATATCAGCATGTTCCAAATCAGTGACCTTACATATTACGTACATATACAGACAGCAAGGCATGTGGTCCACTGACGTCAAAAATATCCAAGGAGCATAGACCACAGAGACATTTATAATTAATAAATGACATATATTGCTGTAAGATAGATAGATAGATAGATAGATAGATAGATAGATAGATAGATAGATAGATAGATAGATAGATAGATAGATAGATAGATAGATAGATAGATAGATAGATAGATAGATAGATAGATACATTTCAAGCGACACACAACCTTGATAATCAGACCTGATGCTCAGATGCTTCTTTGACCAGATCTATATAATCATGTTCAGCTGTGAGCATCAATGTGTCTGAGCATGGAGCCAACGTGTGTGCATATCACATCATCAACGTTCTGCGTCCCGGGCTCTCTTGGAGAGGGTGGGTCTGGGTGGCAGGTCTGTGATTAGTTCAGGCCAGGGGATCGCTGCTATTGATTGGCAGGCTGGAGACACTGGGCTGCCTTCCACACCGCTCTAATGAGAAGCCCTGACCTCCTCCAGTCAGCAAGGTCGCCAAACCCTACTGTAATTGCACTCTCTCTAATGGCGTGAGTCACACATCCGCTGCAGCCTTGGTAATGACAATTACCATAATGTTACTGTACTCACTACGAGCCTCTCCATCACACGGCTAGCTTCTGAGAGGAAGTGAGATATAGAACATTGACGCACGAGACGAGGACACTTACGTCTATTTATGTGTTTCAAATAGCCTGTGTTTGTGTGTGTTTGTGTGTGTGAGAGAGAGAGAGAGAGAGAGAGAGAGAGAGAGAGTGTGAGAGAGAGAGAGAGAGAGAGAGAGAGAGTGAGAGAGAGAGAGAGAGAGAGAGAGAGAGAGATAAAGAGAAGTGTGTTGTAACCTCACAAGTCACACACAAATTGGTAACCGACCAATATGTCAATAGAGTGTAATATTTACCGATAAATCAACATTTAGAACAATTGTGAGCGTGCTAATGCAAACACCAACCCAAATGACTCATCACAACTTGAGAATAAATAAGTCCTCTTAAAAAAGATCAGTGGCTTGAAATGCTGGTACAAAGAATCTAAAAACTTGAAAAACTCTTGTGCTATCTGAGATACTGTATATTTATAGTTTTCCTGTACATGCATTTTATTTACCTTCACTGCAATCAGTGATCTACTGTCTGACTAACATGTAATATAAACACATGCCCGTATCATTGATCCATGAAGCCTATAACAACATAGCTATGAAATATAAGCCAATGGTGAAAACAAGTCAAGCTCACAGGTCTGTGAAGGGCAGAACTTTGTCCTGGACGCAGATGTGTAGAGAAGAAATAGATAAAAAATAAGCTTTTGCTGAATATCAGCTCTACTTTCCCATAACTCCAAACCATACTTACACAATCTCCCCACACACACATACCCAACCACAAGGGAGGTAAGTTTGAGTTTTTGTTGTGATGCAAGAAGACTGTGTATGGTGAGAGAGAGAGAGAGATTGCGAGCAGGAGTTTAGAGTGAAGAGCGCTCTCCGCTTCACAGATTTACTACTGCGTCTCTAATTTCAAACTGCCGGCTTATTTAAGTGAGACGGTCGTAAAGAAAAAAACTAGTTTGTAAGAAAGAGGGCTGGATGCTAGCTAAATCAGCACAGGCACAAAGAGGCAGGCGTCTGAGAGGTATTGACACCACATCGATCCACAGCCTGTGCACTGCTATTGACCGAACAGGGAAGAGACTGGGGGAGCGAGAACATACCGCACCCAACAAGAAGGAATTAAAAAACAACCACATATACACACAAACACACCCTTTTGAACAGATCCGCACAGGTGAGCACCAGCAGATGTTGTGTTTTGGATGCTGGTGGCCAGCATGGGATTTCTGGTTTTCTCATCAGATTTCTTAAAGGGATAGTTCACCCAAAAATAAAAGTCTGTCATCATTCACTCACCCTCATGTTTCTTCCAAATCTGTATGACTGTTTTTCATCTGTGGAACGCATAAAAGCTAAGTCCACACTGCAGCTTAATACGGCTGTCTGTTCACCTTTGAGTGCTTAATCCTGTTGTGTACACACACAGTTTGGTAATTTACAGGAGTGACAACCGCAATCTACTACTGAATTAACTCCCAAAAAATTCAGGTAGTGACAACCACATTTTCATAAATTCCCTATAGTGCATACTGATCGAACTGAACAAGTTGTTAATGACTTGATCAATAGCATGTGTGAGATGTGTGTGTGTCTTCTCCTGGTCTAATTAATGCAAACAGAGATTTCATATATTACAGTCTCACTCTCCACTGTAGTGTCTCTCATCAGCACTGCAGTCTCGAGGTAACCCCTACATTACAGTCCAGAGAAAGCGTGTGCAATGTTTAACAACAGCCATTTAGACAGCATAATCAAAACACTGCGATTCTGTCAATGGAAGTTAACTAAACATTGACAGATGATTATACTTTATTTTGACAATGCGTATAAGAAATCCTGAATGGAAATGTGTGATATACAAATAAACTCTAAAAATGTTCATACAAAGTAATGCGCTAGGAAGAGGTGGATTTTCTAGTTTCACATTAGTTAAAATGTTCATTAAATTGAAGGAAACAGCTTGTTCGCATTAACGATGACATATCATGACCATTTGTAAAGCGCAATGGCAATCTTCGGATGGTGTATGTGTGCGAGAGCTTGTCGTGACTGGCTCAACGTAAGGCCCGACCATGGCACACAATTCTTCAAACGTAGCCCTGGTTAGTTGAAATTGCTTCAACCACAGATCGTCGTAAAGTGTCATCACAATTCACCCAATCTGTTTTAATTGTGGGCGCTCTCAGGTATGTCGGGACCATTTTTTTATTTGAGTCCTCAGTATGTGAGCTATTGCACCTATTCTGTGATGACTCCTGGCAGCATTTAATATCATAATGTACATTTGCTTTATCACAGCAAATTCAACTCTCCCCGAAGCAAAGAGTTCATTCAGTTGCTCCATGACAAAAAGGAGGGCTCCCTCAAGATAATGCACATTTACAGTTCAAGGAAATGCACAATGTTTCACATTTTCTTTAGTCAAAAAAATCCTAAACATTTTGATGGAAACCCATCTACTGTTTCAATTATTGTCCATTAGTTGCAGTGTCCCACTATTTGAGAGCTTGACCAATCATCATGTAGAGATGCCGGCTACCACTTGGGACAAAAATAAATTGATTGAAAGCCCAATGTTCAATCAAATGCAGATCCAAAGCAAAAAGCACACATGAAGCTCCCATAGACTCCCAGAGAAGCACAGTGTTCAGGTGGTAACCAAAATGACGTGTTTGGAACCAGTTAACATTGATCTTTACTCTTATGAATCTTATTACAGGTATATGCCGTAGACTCCCTCTGAAGCATATCTTGAATAGAGCTCTATGTTTCGTGCATTCACTGTCTTCTATAGACATATTCATGCATCATTAAGCAGATTCTGTTACTTAAACAGTGCAAAGGTGATGTGTAATGTCTTGCACTTTTATTAGGTAAAATATTGAAATGCACAAAGAGTAATATGTAGAAACAATAATAATAATATAATATATTATATATATCTTACAAAATTGTAGGGTTAAGCATTGCTTCCTGTGTAGTAAATGCTAATAAATGAATGTGAATGGTGGCTGAGACTAACATTCTGCCTATTATTTTCTTCTTTGGAAGCCATATGGGTTTGGAACATCCCATGAGAGTAGGTAAATCATAACAGAATTTGTGGATGAGCTATAGTTTAACCAACAAGATTTTCTTGTTCAATCAGCTTCACCAGTAACGTTTTACTGGTTAAAATCTTTGCTATGCTGGTCCACCAGCTATACCAACACCAAACTAGCATTAACAGGCAAAAACCAGCCTGGAAATTCATACTGGTCCAAGCTGAGCACTCAAGCACAGAGCAATTCTAACCTTTTGTGTGTTATAAACAAGCATGTTATACAGGTTTTTATGTCTTTTGTATGCAGTGGCTTGCCTCCTAAGTCTTATTGGTTGGCGCTCAATACCAAATTTCTCTCTCACTTTCTCATTTGGCTGAATGAGAGCACTTCCTTCCTGCTATCCTCCACTGGTGCAGGTGACAGGAGCCCAGAGACCTGACAGGACACTTACATACACACACTTGCACACACGCAGGCCAGATGGTCTCAGACCCAGGTGACTGTCATGGTGGGCCACAACTCAAAGCATACAACCTCCCTTGATTAAAGGCCTCTTTCTTTCCCCTCTGTCTGGCTGTCTCTCTCTCTCTCTCTCTCTCTCTCCTTGTCTTTTTCAATCTCTCTCTTGCCCCCTTTTTACATCTTCTTAAATGCTATACCTTGCAGTCACAGGTGAGTCATGCAGTTGCTAAATTAAATGTGTAATGTCAATGAGGAGCTGGGTGTTCACAATGCGTCCTGATACAAAAAAACCCTGATGTCCTCTCTTTCCTCACTGCTGCTTGAATAAAATAATTCTGCAATGAAATCAAGTTGATTTTGTGCTTCCACGTGGCTCGAACATGTTGCCGGTGTCCGTCACATGGCTTGCCGGCTCACTCTCGTAAATCAGTGAAAGGGTTCGTTTGTCGACTATAACAACAGGTGTAGAAGCGCGATCCCTAGGGGAAAAGAAAGGATGTTGGATCAGTAATTGCTGAGAAGGGTGTTATGTGGAACTGCGGCAGCCACGCCATTGTGGTGGGAGAGTTCTCTGAAGATGCCAGAGAGAGAGAGAGAGAGCAAGCGATAGATAGAGAGAGAGATAATGGACAAGGGAACAAGGAAAGTGAGGGCTGAGAGTGAAGGAAAGATGAGGAGAGACCAAAGTTCAGATAGAATGAGCATTGGTGGGTGGGGGTCATTAAACTGGAAACCTGGAACCGCACGGGAGGGGCCATCTCACTCATCCCCTCTCTTTCTCTTCCACTCTCACTCTCTCTTGTTCTCTCGGAGATGCAATTTATTTGGATAGAGGCTGCCAAGAGTGGAGCGATAGAGCGATGAGGGGTGTGCCCTTTCGCACTCTGTCTGCCTGCGGTCTCACTCTTGCAGAAGAGCACTCTTTTCCTTTCCATTATGGCTATCTACCGTCCGCCTGCTCATGTATGGCCTCCCATCTGGAAACACTGGCCCAGCATTAAACAGCATCCTGGTAGCTGCCGAGCTGCACCCAAGAACCAACCATTTATTTCATAAAACAGGAAATGTGTGTGCGTTGGAGACAGGCTGACGTTGTTTGTTTGTTTTTAATTGCACCGCTCACACTTTGCAATCCTGAGAGACCTTCTAGCCTCATGTACAGAATGAGTCATAGGTGCCTCTCGCTCCAATGACCATGATGAGTAAAACTGAAGACAAGTAAGTATGAGAAAGAAAGAAAAGAAAGAAAGAAAGAAAGAAAGAAAGAAAGAAAGAAAGAAAGAAAGAAAGAAAGAACATGTGTAAGAGGTAAGAGAGAACTGTCATGGTACACAAAGCACGTAGCATGTAAAAAGCAGGAGGAACTAGCACTCAGGGAAAGAGAAGGCAACGATACAAGGGAAATTGATCGTAATCAACAGCTCCTGCTGAGCGAGCGGCTACCCTTCGAAACTCTTCTCCCTCTCCTCTCTACTGCTCTCCTCTGTTCCTGCACCCTGCACCTACCTCTCAGCACATCCCTTGCAAGTCCCTCCTGGAGCTTTCAAAGTCTATGTATACAAACCAAAACACAGAATAGCAGATCTTTGTGTGTTCACTTCATTATTTTTGGGTGAGTTAATTGGTTATAATATAGTATAAATAATATAATATAATATAATATATGAATATATATAATATAAATATATTTTCTTCCATTATACTGTATATTTAATTTGCAAAAGTTTTTTCAAGCAAAGGTTTTGTATGTTGGTTTCAAACACCTAGACGGTTACAGATGCAGGAATAGAGAGTAAAGAGAGAGAGAAAGATAGAGAGACATAAAGAAAGATTTGCCGTATTAGAAAAGGTTCAGGTCCATGACTCACGTTTCTGCGGTCTCTCTCTCTCTCTCTCTCTCTCTCTCTCTCTCTCTCTATTTCTCTCTTCCTCCACACGCCATGGTATAATTTCTCATTTGAAGACGCAGGCATACCTGGCTGTGTGGCTGTGCTGTTAAAAGCACCGGCCCAATTATAGCATAACACCTAGCCTCACGGTTTCCATGGCTGCGCGATGTATCTGTCCCACGGGACGCAGCGTGGAGGAACGAGCATCTTATCAACCATCACCCTGGTAATAACACTCCCCCGAGCCTCTGCGCCTCAGCCGGGCCTTAACGAGAAGCCAGGGTGAAATCTCTCCTCCGTTTCAGCTCCAGCCATTGATTTGAGCTTAATCTGTCTCTGTGTAAGCACACACGGGTGAGCTTCCGTGAGTGTGTGTGCGCGTGTGTGATTGTGTGAGTATTTTGGTGGGGGGCGGGGGGGGTTGATGGTGGGAGAGTGTGAGAGGTACCATTGAGATTCTCAAGTTACATTTATCTGAGATTCTGTTAATGCAATCTCTTTGCTTCAGAGTGAGAGAAAGACAAAAAACGGAGAGAGAGTGGTAGTGACAGGGAAAGTAAGATAGTTTATTTTTGGGTTTTTGATTTTTTATATATATTACAACCACAAATAGGCTGGGAGGTTCTGTGTGTTAAAAGGGGTTCAACAAACTTTGTTAATTAGTGTGCATAATCAGGCGTATTAACGCTGTCCACCACCACATCTTCCCCTATCCATGTTCATGGAAGGAGCACGTCTAAATGCTTTCAGCGGGAGGCACACTTGTTGACACGGAGACAGTGTATAACCACCCAAGCCGTCAGTCCATGTCTGACACGTCGTCGTGTGCCTGCCGTTGACTGTACCATGGTTGCCTGGCTGCAGAATTTCATCTCAGGGTATGCACAGAAACATGACCAAGTAAAGAATTGTACTTATTGTCTTGGGGAGTCGGGTGGTATGCTCACTCGGAATAAAGTTTTTTGCAAAACAAAACCAAAAAGTGAAATTCTGATTTCTTTGAGAGCATTTTTTATTTCTTTAGTGTAGCATTTTTGTAACTATTGGCTAAAGCATTTCTAAAAGTAGCGGCATCTGCCACCCTAATTTCCCCAATGACGTTTGTAGAATTATGCATTTCTGAGCTTTTTGTCATTTATGGATCTTGACAGGTCACTGTACACATTGATTGCAAGGTGAAGAGTAAGAATAACATGTCTTTTGGTATTCAGGTAAAACAGTCAAATAGGTTTGGAATGACACAAGGGTGACTAAATGATTACAGAATTATTGTTTTGTCTGTGTACTATTCCTGTAATTAGTGTGTAAAATAAAGATACACATAAAGTAAATAAAAGTACAGTAGACTTGAATTGCTTACTTTTGCAGGTGAAGCATATTGGTATTCCCTACAGAGCTTGTAGGTGGGTAGAAATGCGTCAGTCATGTTTTATAGAAAGTTTTTTATATTCATACACAGCAGTGTCATGTGCCCTTACAGACGGAATATATATTCCATATGCACCCTGGGCAATATGTGCCTCATGCATGTGCTGAAATGAAACAATGCCTTCCTGTCATTGTTTACAATGACATGTACCTATCTAAGTGGACATCTGTCAGCTCACCTCACGATGAGCATATGCTGGAGCTGTGTTACAAGCAGGAACTCACCAATTTAAGGAACAGCTTCCTGATGTTGTGTGTTGAGGTTTGGTTATGGTTTTGAGGTGCATTGTAATGTACAGTTGTAGGGCAGTAGGGGACTGGCTGGGTGGAGATCTCCACAGTGATGGTGACATGTTCTCCTCTGCTGCAGCAGCTCTTGAGTTTGTTCGTTTACGCCTCTGCCACAGGCCCTCAGGCTATCATCCTCCCACAGCACCGAAACATTTCCTCCGCTCTTCTTACTTTTGCTCTTACACATTCAGAGGGGGGAATGGGTGAGGTTGCTGCCTAAATCCACACCCTAATTTAGACTAGAGTTTGGTCCCATATTGAGTGTAAATGAAGCTCATTCAAATTGATGAGGAGATATTTCCCACAATCAGTGGCTGAACACTGTCAAACATTACATCTATAAATAAGCTATCAGTAGCTTAATTTCCCTGAAAAGTGTGAACACTGTGAATCATTGGTAATGTTTGGAATAGTACACTACCATATTACTCTTGCTATTTCTGCAGGATATACGTACAGTACAGTATACTGTTCACATTGTGGTGAATGAATGGAAAGGAATGCAGTGATTTTCAGTGATTTATCAATTTCTCAACTCATTATATGATCAGACTGCTAAATGTTAACCTTGCAACATGATGAGGTTATGTGACAAAATGTAACATACAAGAATTTCTGATCCTACCTGGAGAAAGATATTCTCTCAATGGCAGCTGCATGGCTGATGCATGCAGCTCTGGATGCCATCTTTGCTGGACCTCACTTCCAGAAACCATTTTGAACATATATAAACATCTATATACGAATGTACTCTGCTTTATTTTCAAGTACTATCAGTGCTCAGCTCAGTGATCAGATTAAATCAGTGGTAAAACACCTAACACTTCAGCACTGCAGACCTGGGTTCGATTCCCACCTATGGCAGACTGCTTACAGCAAAACTGAACCATGGAAGTGAGCCCAGTGGAAGGGTCTTCATCAAATGTAGAACAGATTCTGTCAGCCCTTTCAGATCAAGCTGCAACCATTCAGAGGCATGACCAGGCTCTGTCAGAGATCCTTCACCTTCTGAGTCACCAGTCTCAAGCTGCCTCATCCTAAGACCCACTCCCATTCTTTCACCAAGACCTATAGATTCTTTACCGTCAGAGCACAGACTACCAGCCCCTGATTTGATGGCAGTCCTGAGAGATGTAGAGGTTTTATTACCCAGTGTACCCTGACCTTCCAGCTCCAGCCCAGCAGCTTTCCTGCTGAAAGTAGTAAAGTGGCCTACATCATTACCCTTCTCACAGGCAAGGGCCTCAACCTTATGGGACCAGAAATCTCCACTCATAGCCAACAGTCAAGACTTAATTTCTGAGATGAAGAGAGTTTTCCTCCATCCAGCTAGTAGGGGAGATGTGGATCATTGCTTGCTTCATCTCCCTCAAGGTACCCAAGTGCAGCAGAGTTTGCTATCGAGTTTTGCACCCTTGCCACGGAGAGTGGATGGGATCAACGAGCCCTGAGAGCTACCTTTCACCGTGCCTTGTCTCCTGAGCTCAAGGACGAGTTGGCGTTCTGAGACCCTGCACCTGATCTCGAATCCCTCATTGAAGTGGCCATCCGGGTAGACCATCGCCTCAGAGAACGCCAACAGGAGTGACAGCAGGAGATCAGATTGCTGGAGTCAGGGCGAGAATAGGAACCATTCCCTGCTCGGTGACCTCTGTTTTGACCATTCATGCTACCCTTACCCATGGCATTCAACATCAACAAGTTTGTGCCTTTGTAGACTCCGCCGCCGGGAGTTTTATGGACTTTGAGTTGGCCAAGAGACCTTCTATTCAGCCTGCGACCCTTCAGAAACCCCTTAACATTACGGCAGTTGATGGTAGTCCTCTGGGGTCTGGGTGGGGCAACACCAGAAACAGATACAGTTCCTTTTGATTCACTCTCCTAAGCTTACTCTAATTCTTGGCTTCCCATGGCTGACCTCTCACAACTCACACATTGACTGGTCCCGAGGGGTTGTTAGAACCCGGGGAATCAACTGCTGTGTCTCAGCCATTGCCTTCTGCTGTACCCCCAATCTGCTAAGATCATTCCCAGAACCTTCGCCAGAAATCTCCAGGTGGAGTTGTACCTCTGTTCCTGAGACCCTGTCCACGGAAGTCATGGCTCCTCAAGATGGAGTCAGCGAAACCAAAGTCTCTAACGCATCTTCCCGAGTTATCCCGACTCTTCAGTTAAGACAGAGCTGCCTCACTGCCCCTCATAGATCTTATGATTGCTCTATTGAACTGCTTCCTAGTACCTTCCAACCTCGTGGAAGTCTCTACTCTCTCTCTGGTCCTGAAAGATTAGCCATGGATAAATACCTCAAAGAATCCTGCAGGGTGCCACCATCTTTACCAAACTAGACCTTCGTAATCCATATCACCTAGTTAGAATCCGTGAGGGAGATGAGTGGAAGGCAGCGTTCAACACCCGACGGGCCACTACGAATACCAGGCAATGCCATTCGGCCTGGTAAATTCCCCAGCCGTATTCCAGGCCTTTATTAATATTTCAGCTCTCAGAGAGATGCTGAATAGATTTGTGTTTGTTTATCTGGATGACATATTCTCCCACAACTACCAAGAACACGTTCAGCATGTTCGGCAGGTCTTAGTGCAGTTGCTGAAGCATAAACTCTTTGTGAAGCTGGAGAAGAGTGAATTTTATGTTCTGGCAGTCTCATTCCTTGGTTCTGTGTGACCAAGGGCAGTCTCCAGATGGATCCTTGCAAGATTCGGGCAGTCTTGGATTGGCCCTGTCCAACTTCAGTGAAGCAGGTACAGCGCTGTGGCAGCAGGGGTGTGGTCAAGTGCCTCTCCGGAGAGAGGGAAGCGGTAAGGGCACTTACACCTGAGCTAAATTATGTCTAACACCTGTCTCTAATTCCAGTGAGCATGGGGAGAGTGGATAAAAGACCCACGCCACCAGCACTTGAGGGAGAGAGAGTCTGGGGCCCGAATTGATTGTTGTAAATTGAAGCTGTGTTATACTGCAATTATTGTGGAGCTGTGTGCACTGCAGCGGGCCAATAAAATATTTACCTTGAGAGGAGCTATTCGCCTTTGTGTCCTCCTTAGCTCCTGAACTCATTACAAGCGCTTTCTAGCCTTCTCTAATTTTTATAGGAGATTCATTAGAAACTTCAGTTCTGTTGCAGAGCCTCTCTCCGCACTCACTGAGACGTCAACCAGACAGCTTGCTCTCCCTGATCCAGAGATGCTCTTTGTATTGGAGGTGGATGCCTCAGATGTGGGGATAGGAGCTGTCCTGTCACAGAGGAGTAAGAGTGATAATAAGCTTCACCCATGTGGATTCTTCACTCGTCGGCTTACCCCAAGAGGAATTATGATATTGGGAACAGGGAGCTGCTGGCCATTAAAATGGCATCAAACTGTCTCGAGAGTACATCTGGCTTGAGATTCTTGGAACCTGGGTGAAAGGAAAGAGTGAAATTAAATCGGTTAAAAAAAGAGGGACCAACGGGCTTATCGAAAATTAAACCTCTTTGCCTCGTGGATGTAAGTGAGGTTCCTCTGGTCCGTCCATTTGAGGAAAGGGTATTTGGCCCCCTCCAGACAATGCCTCATTCCCTCTTTTTTTAGCCGATTTAATTTCACTCTTTCCTTCCTTTCCTACTCTCTTTGTCCCTAACTGTCTGCGTTCTGAGGTTTTACAGTGGGCTCATGCCTCCCTCCCTTCTGGACACCCGGGAACTACTAGAACTTGCAAGCTTGTCCAGATGAAGTTCTGGTGGCCTAAACTGCAGAGGGACGTCCGGGCCTTCGTCACTGCTTGCTCTGTTTATGCTCAGAACAAGGAACCTAGGACCCACCCTCAAGGCCTGCTGCACCCACTACCTATCCCGAGACGCCCTTGGTCCCACATTTCCTTGGACTTCTTCACAGGCTTTCCACAGTCTCAGGGAAATACGGTAATTCTAATGGTGGTGGACAGATTTTCTAAGACTTGTCATCTCTTACCTTTGCCAAAGCTCCCCACAGCAAACCAAACAGCAGAACTGTTAATGAGGCACGTGTTCAGGATCCACGGGTTCCCACAGGATATGGTTTCCTACCGAGACCCACAGTTCACGTCGTGGTTCTGGAAGGCGTTTGGTCTGCTCATCGGATCTTCCATCAGCCTGTCTTCTGGCTTCCACCCCCAGTCCAATGGCCAGACAGAGAGTAAACCAAGACATTGAAAGGACACTAAGATGCCTGGTCGCCGACAATCACTCAACATGGAGCTCTCGATTAATCTGGGCTGAGTTTGCACATAACACCCTTTACCATTCTTCCCTAGGCATGTCTCCTTTTGAATGTCAGTATGCCCCCCTCTCCCTCTCTGTTTCCTGGACAGGAGCCAGAGGTTGAAGTCCCTGCTGCTACATAGCTGGTCTGCCGGTGCCAACGTTCCTGGAAAAGAGCACGTGTTGCATTATTGGAAGCCACCCTACAACAACAGAGGCAGGCTAACCGAAGCTGTAGGGTGAGACCCACGCTTTCCCCAGGGCAAAGAGTATGGCTGTCAACCCGAGATCTTCCTCTGTGGGTGGAATCCCGAAAGCTGGCCCCATGATACATTGGCCCATTCAAGGTCCTCAGAAAAATTAACCCAGTTTCCTATCGACTCCGTCTGCCCAGGTCCATGAAGGTTCACCTCACTTTTCATGTTTCACGGTTAAAACCTGTTGTTTGCTCCACTCTGTCTCCAGTTAGTAAGTCTGCCCCAGTACCTCGTATCATTGATGGCCAGCGAGCTTACACAGTCCGCAGACTGCTTGATTCTCGCCAGGTCCATGGGAAGACTCAATATCTGGTGGACTGGGAGGGCTATGGCCCGGAGGAGCGGACCTGGGTTCCTGCTCGAGACATCCTTGATCCGACTATCATCTCAGAGTTTCACAGAGCCCGAGGGAACTGACAGGAGAATATCAAGAGCCGTTCCTAGGGGAGGGGCTCCTGTAAAGTATCTCCTCTTTGGGTTGCTGTTCCCCTCCAGACCAGCAGGGGGTGCTTTCCTTGAGCCTTCCATGCCATGATCCTTCCAGGCCTGCAGATGGCACTTATACCTTGAGCTCTGTTCTCTCCACTCCAGCAGATGGCACCAACGCCCCTAACCCTGTTCAACTCTCTGCTCGTTAACCCTCATTCCCTTCACCTGTGTCTAGGCATTTAAGTCTGTTTGTTCCCTGCCTTTGTGTTCAGTTTTGAGCCTATGTACCCTGCACCTCCAGTGACTTCTCTAGCTAAGTGTTCCCTTTACAAAAAGCTTCACTATGATGCTGCGCTTTTGCTAAGCGCTACGGGGAACAATCTTGCATTGTGAACAGCTGTGAATTGTGTGTAAGACGTCAATGAACATTGATCTGAATTTATAGCCTCGGCTGGTGATGATCATTAGATGCACCTGTGGCCAGGCAATAAAATAGAGGCGTCACCAGTGTGTCGACAGATATTTTTCATTCAGAGCATACTGTGCTGTGTGTCTCACAAACCTGCTAAAAACAAAAACTTTCTTCCCTTTTGTTAGGAGTTAGAAATTGTTAGGCAGTGCGCAGAACTTTCTTTCCTTTCTCTCTCTGCTCTGAAAGACATTATATATATATATATATATATATATATATATATATATATATATATATAAAGAGAATGGCGGAGAAACGGAGCAAACGATGCGTGTTTCCTTGTCAACGTTTTATGGCTGACAAGGACACGCATGAGTTTTGTTTTGTTTGTTTGGGGGAAGAGCACGCGGCTCTCGCGTTGGGGCAGGGCGGGTGCACGCATTGTGACCTTCTTTCGGTCAGAATGCTTCGCGCTCGCCTCGCTTACTTCCGAGAGCCAGCACCCGCACTTCATTCGTGGGGCTCTCATATGGATCTGGCTGAGGAGCGAGAGACGGGTGCGTCCCTTTCGCTCGCTCTCTCCCCAGATCCGGCTGGTCCTTCTCGTGATCTTGAAGCGCGCTCTGGCGCCTCTTCAGTTCAGGAGGGGGACCTCGATTCTCTTGGATCTGTAGATTTCGAGTTACCCACATCCGAGCACTCAAAGCATGACACAAAATCCTCTGAAGAGTTACTCGATGTGGTTACTCGTGCAGTGGCCAGACTTCAATTAGACTGGCCACGTGACCAAGAAACCCCCAAACGCTCCAAGTTAGAGGACAGATTTCTGTCTGGTGGCCAAGGGAAGGGAACACCTCATCAGTCCCTTCCCTTCTTTGAAGACCTCCACGATGAGCTTGCTCGTTCGTGGAGGAAACCTTATACCTCACGCGTTTATGTGCCCTCGACGTCGTTATATTCGACTATCGTGGGTTCTGAGGCGCGAGGGTATTCAAAGATGCCGCCGGTCGAAGAGACACTTGCGGGTTATCTCTCGCCGGGTTCGGCATCGTCTTTGAAAAAACCTGCTCTCCCCTCTAAGCCATGCAGAACTACCTCCATGCTAGTGGGAAGGGCTTATCAAATGGCAGGTCAGGCTGGTGCTGCACTGCACACCATGGCTGTGTTACAGGCGTACCAGGCTGACCTGCTAAAAGATCTGAGTGCGGGTAAAACTCTCAATGAAGAGGCCTTTTTAGAGCTTCGTCGAGCTACAGATTTGTCTCTCCGTGCGACCAAGCAGTCAGCCCATGCCATTGGCCGGTCTATGTCCGTTTTGGTCAGTACGGAGAGGCATTTATGGCTTAACCTTTCAGGCATTCGAGATAAAGACAGAGTTTTCTTACTCGATGCCCAGGTTTCGCCTTCTGGTCTCTTCGGAGACGCCATGAATACGGTTATCTCCAGATTCCAGGAGGCGAAAAGCCACGAGGAAGCCTTTGGGCAGTTTCTTCCTCACCGCACTCAGGGGGCGGGGCCATCAGCCACCCAGTCTCGCCCCGATTCTGCTAGGAGAGAGGCTCAAAAACAGAGTGTGGTGAGTCGTGCTCCCCCTCGTAGGGACTGGGGACAGGCTCGTCGCCCTCAGCAGCTGCCCAAGAAAGACCTCAGGGCTGTGATTTCTAATAGAAAGAAGCCCTGACGGTCTTGTACCCAAACTTGTGAGGGTAGTTCCCTTCTGGACGGGGCGCGTGTATCATCCACTTCGGCCCTCCCGATACCCTCACGAAACCTCTTCACTCCCGCCACCTTTGGTGTTTCGGGTGATAGAGGCTTCCAAAAAAGAACTGGGTGTGCCGTTGCTTCCTGCCTTAATCCAGGACACGGAACACTCAACACCCCCTCAACAGGAAGTGTTGAATTTAGTACCCATCTCAGAGAACCTGGCAGCGTGGAAACTTCTGCCAGGTATTTCTATGTGGGTTCTAAAGACAGTAGAAAGAGGCTACAGAATTCAATTCGCTCGCCGCCCTCCGCGTTTCAACGGCGTGGTTCCCACTACCATAAGACCGGAGCAGGCATGTCTACTGTGGAAAGAACTGCAAAATCTCTTGGCAAAAGGGGCCATAGAACATGTTCCCCTTCCAGAGAAAGAGTCAGGCTATTACAGCAGATACTTCCTGGTTCCCAAGAAGGGTGGGGGGGTTGCGTCCGATTCTAGATCTTCGAGGCTTGAACCGCTCGGTCAGGGTGTTCAAGTTCAAGATGCTAACTGTCAAGTCTGTCGTGTCTCAGATCCAAAATCACGATTGGCTGGTCACGATCGATCTCATGGACTCATATTTCCATATTGGTATTCTGCCACAGCACAGGAAGTTCCTGAGGTTCGCTTTCGGGGACGAAGCCTTCCAGTATCGGGTTCTTCCATTCGGCCTAGCCCTATCACCCCGCACATTCACGAAATACATGGATGCAGCACTGGCTCCTTTGCGACTCCAGGGCATCCGCATTCTGAATTATTTAGACGACTAGCTGATACTAGTACAATCTCAAGAACTGGCAGTTCAACACAGAGATATCGTCTTGGCTCATCTAGGTTCTCTGGGTCTGAGACTCAACGTCCAAAAGAGCGTTCTTTCTCCAACCCAGGAAATTACCTATCTAGGGATTATATGGAACTCGATCACGATGCGGGCACAGTTGTCTCCCGCTCGTGTCAGGTCCATCCAGAACTCCCTGAGCAATCTCAGGCTAGGTCAAAGTTGCACTGTTCGTCAGTATCAGCGAATACTAGGTCTCATAGCATCTGCGTCCACGGTGATTCCTTTGGGCCTTCTCCATATGAGACCGTTTCAGCTGTGGCTAAAAGCCAGGGGATTTCATCCAAGGGCCAGTCCCCTAAGGCAAATAAGGGTTACGCGCCGAGCGCTTTGTTCCCTTTCTATGTGGTTCAGACCCCGGTTCCTTACCTTGGGTCCCACTCTCGGTGCGTCATGTCGTCGCTTGATGCTAACGACAGATGCCTCTCTGACGGGTTGGGGTGCGATCTTAAGTGGTCGTCCAGCCCAAGGGGAATGGGAGGGTCATCAGCTCGATTGGCACATCAACTGCCTCGAGCTGATGGCGGTATTTCTGGCCCTGAAATACTTTCTCCGACATCTGAGAGGCTGCCATGTCCTTGTGCGGGTGGACAACATAGCAGCAGTCTCCTACATAAACCATCAAGGAGGTCTACGTTCTCGCCACCTGAATTTGCTGGCACGTCGGATTCTCCTTTGGGCCCAGGGCAAGCTCCTTTCAATCAGGGTAATTTATATCCCTGGACGCCTAAATGTGGGAGCAGATTTTCTGTCCAGACAAAACATACCGAGGGGCGAGTGGAAACTCCACCCCGAGGTAGTACAACAAATTTGGGAGAAATTTTACAGAGCAGAAGTGGACCTCTTCGCCTCTCAAGAGACTGCGCAATGTCCCCTCTACTTCTCTCTGAGTCACCCAGCCCCCCTGGGTCTGGACGCGATGGCGCATACGTGGCCCAGAATGTGTCTGTATGCATTGCCCCCGGTTTCTCTGCTCCCGTGTGTCTTAGCCAGAGTTCGCCAGCAAGGGTCTTGCCTCTTACTGATAGCCTCGCTGGCCGAACAGGATTTGGTTCTCAGAAATGAAATCTCTCCTCAACTGCTCGCCTTGGGCGATTCCGGACAGGAGGGACCTTCTGTCTCAGGCACAGGGGACGATATTTCATCCCCGGCCCGAATTGTGGAGACTTCATGTTTGGCCCCTGAAGGGTACCAACTGAGGGACACAGGGCTGTCGCCTGAAGTTATCGAGACCATTCTTAGTGCTAGGGCTCCCTCCACCAGAAGAATCTACACCAATAAATGGGGTGTCTTCGAAAAGTGGTGCAGTTTACATGGTGCAGATCCAGTTAACTGCCAAATTGTTTCAGTTCTTGACTTTCTGCAGGAAAAACTGTCAGCAGGCATATGCCCCACTACTCTCAGGGTTTATGTGGCCACCATTTCGGCTTGCCACGCCTTGATGGACGGGGTGCCTTTGGGGAGGCACCCTCTACTCGCTCGCTTCATTCGTGGAGCTGAGGCCTCCTGTTAGGACCAAAACTCCCTCATGGGACTTAGCAATAGTCCTGGAGGGTCTGGTTGAAACCCCCTTTGAACCTATAGAGTCAGCGTCTGACAGACTTCTGACTCTCAAGCTGTTTTTTCTTGTGGCGATTACCTCTCTTAAGAGAATCGGGGATCTACAGGCTCTGTCTGTTTTGCCGGCCTGTTTAGAGTTTGCCCCAGGTATGGCCAAAGCTATCCTGCATCCTCATCCTGACTACCTTCCTAAGGTGCCTTTTTAGACACTACACCCTGTCACTCTGGAAGCCTTCTGCTCTCCGCCGTTTTTAACGCCGGAGCAGGAAAGTCTTCACGGACTCTGCCCAGTCCATGCCCTTCAGACTTATGTCCACCGCACTAGCCAGTGGCAGGGCAATTATTTGTCTGCTATGGGGGCCACAACAGGGGGGCAGCCACTACCAAGCAGACTATGTCACATTGGGTGAGGGATGCTATTGCCCTGGCCTATGAGGCACGCGGTCAAGCTTCACCAGTAGGTGTCAGGGCTCACTCCATCAGCGGGGTCACCGCCTCTAAAGCCTTGGCTAGAGGGGTCCCTCTGCAGCAGGTTTGTGATGCGGCAGGCTGGTCCTCTCCGCACACATTCATCAGATTTTATAGTCTGGATGTTCATGCTACTCCGGGCTCTTACGTCCTTGAGTCGACATCTCAAGCTCACGTCTGAGCAAGTTTGTGATGCGGCAGGCTGGTCCTCTCTGCACACATTCATCAGATTTTATAGTTTGGGTGTTCATGCTACTCCGGGCTCTTACGTCCTTGAGTCGACATCCCAAGCTCATGCCTGAACAAGTTTGTGACGCAGTAGGCTGGTCCTCTCCATGCACATTCTTCAGTTTTTTATGGCAGGCTCATGCCTGAACACGTTCGTGATGTGGCAGGCTGGTCCTTTCCGCACACATTCATCAAACTTTATGGGCTAGATGTTTCTGCTACTCCGGGATCTTACGTCCTTTAGTCGACATCAAGCTCATGTCTGAGACCTCTCGCGTTTTTGTGAGCACACATCACAGCCGTAGGGGTCCAGACAGCCCCAGTGCGGCGGCGTGGGTATTGCCTTCCCCATAGCGCTTAGCAAAAGCGCAGCATCATAGTGAAGCTTTTTGTAAAGGGAACGTCTCGGGTTACATGTGTAACCTTTGTTCCCTGAAAAAAGCGGAACGAGATGCTGCGCTTTTTTGCCGCACTGGGACGTCCCAGGACTGCTCTTCAGAAAAAGGTATCTGTTGACACGCTGGTGACGCCTCTATTTTATAGCCTGGCCACAGGTGCATCTAATGATCATCACCAGCCGAGGCTATAAATTCAGGTCAATGTTCATTGACGTGTTACACACAATTCACAGCTGTTCACAATGCAAGATTGTTCCCCGTAGCGCTTAGCAAAAGCGCAGCATCTCGTTCCGCTTTTTTCAGGGAACAAGGGTTACACATGTAACCCGAGACGTTTTCCTTATTATACCCTTTTGACCCTTGTGTCTATTTTTGTTTCTCTGTTTTGTGGAAGCTCGGCTTTCCTTGTTTATTTGTACTTTGCTTTATTTTAAGTAAAGATAATATTTTAAATAAAGATTATATTTTTTGGGAAGAAACACAAGTTTCCTGACTCATTTACTGAGTTAGCTCAGTGGTAAAACACCTTACACTTGAGCACTGCAGACCTGGGTTTGATCCCTGTCTACGGCAGCCTCATTACACAGAACTTTCATATTTGATAAAATTGTATCCAATGGAGCCTTATTGTAAAGTGTTACCACAGATCTATTTTACATCAGCAATCTTGGAATCAGTTAGTGATTATGCATTAGGCTTTGATGTTTTGCCTGTTCATATTTGCATGAATGCAGCGCTTAGCTTCTCAAGTAGAGCAGTCCAGCAGGGTTATTGGGCTCTTTTGGCTGTCACTGTTGTCTTGGCTGAGGCCATCGTGAGGAAGCAAGCATGAGGCGGGGGGAAGGGCATGCGTGTTTTGGCCGAGAGGGTGAGCAGATCAGCGCAGTTGCATGTCTGTGTGGCGGTGATAAGATCCTAGGATTGTCCTACTGTGACAGGTGTGCTCGGCACCCTGACCTTCCACTCCACAACAATGTGATTAACCCTGCCTCACCATCCACCAAAGATCTACTGCCTATACCCATCATGAACACCCACAATATGCCGACAAAACCTTACATTCCCTCCAACCATGCCTAAGCATCTACAGTGCATGTCCATTTACAACCATATCCTTTAACTTCCTAAGACTGCATGAACACCACTGCAGTATCTAACGCTACTACTGACAACAATCACAGTAAAATTGCTAAATAATAAAAGCTTCTCAAATACTGTCAGAGACAATGTGTCAGCTGTGGCAGATGAGTTTTTAGAAAAGACATCTTCTGGGCCTAGTTGTTTAAAAAGTTGCATGTAATGGAAATCACATGTTTTGCTATCGAGGATCAAGTAATCCATCTTACATTTGTGTTTTTTTTTTTTCAAAGCAACACTGGATTGGATCACCCTGATCTAGATACAAACTTTTCAAGATTACCAAATCCAGATTACCAGTGCTCTAAATGGGACTACATATCAAAATGTAGACTACTAGCTATGTAAAGAACAACAGGTAGAATAGCCAGTGTGGGGTCACTTTAAGTGTTTTTATTTGAAGAGACAGAAAACAGCACAATAAAACAATTAAAACATCCCCTTCTATTTTCAACCTCCGCCGTACTCTCTGAATGAAAGACTGGCTGGATGTGCAATAAGGCATGACATTGTTAGAAACTACTTTTGACTGGTTCATCTCTGATATTTGTGTCATTGTAATGAATATACAGTGATAAATTAAATGTGTTATTCTTGTTTGATATTGACAACTGTTTGGGGGATTATTTTATGTCCAAAATCAGTTATCTATATTTTTACTGTACTGAAAGCCTAATGTCAGGGTTACTTTTGAAATGTATTCCACTACAGTTTACAGAATACATGCTGTAAAATATCATTTGTAACGTATTCCATTAGATTACTCAAGGTCAGTACAATATTCTAAATATGTTTTGTTACTTCAGCACTGGTAGATTTTTTTCACTTGTTTTGACTATAAAAACTCTGCCAGTACAGTAAAAATGATCAAAAATAAGATTCTTCCCTAATATCAAAGGTCTTACTAGAAAAAAGAAATTATGATCCAACGTGAATTTTCTTGATAAAAAAATATGATTGTTCCTGGTAACGTGCATGTAAAATGGCTAGAAATAGCATTTTAGTTTAGCACAAAGCTGACACTAACTGTGCTGACACAAGGTTTATTTCTATTTCTTCTGCTCCAAACTTACTTCTCTGTCTGCTCGTATTAATGTGACACATCACAAGAAAGTGTTTAACCACTGTTCAAATGCTCTTTGGATCGCATCATATAAATGTTTTCCAACTGAATACAGTAAATATTACAGTTTTTCTCAGTCGCTTTGGTACATTTCTCGAATCATCCTCGACATTCGCAAAACAGTAAGTGCATTTGTGTCAATGAACATGTCAGTGCCATCAGAATGACAAGTCCTTGTGTCATTATGTATGGATAAGACAGTCAAATTGCTTAGTCATGTTGTCCAATATAACATTGTACTCTGGAGGGATTTTCTGATGTAAACTATGGCTAAAGTTTTGATGACAATTATTGTAAATTGTAGGTTACACCTTAGTGTATGTGGGAGTTTGATTGCAAGAGACTGGACAAGATTCACATTTACACTTTTACTGTTTGTACTGTAATTTGTTGACAGACCATGTCATTGCGATACAGAAAGGAAAAGACAGCACTGCATAGCACAAAGAAAAAAAACTAAAGTAGAAATGTTAACATATGACAATCTCCTTAGGGAAAACTGTACATGCAGTGCAGTTTTCATACACCTCCTGACGTTCCTATCTATTGGGCCACAAATTCTCATCCACATCACAATGAACATCTTCTCTTGCGATGCAGCGTGGAAAGAATCTTTTAGAGTGTCTTATCCAGCATCTCCAGGCATCTGCTGTGATGTCATCCCACACTGCATCCATGGCAGCCAGAAGGGTCATCTGTGTATGTGGCTAGCGATCATATACTTTCCATCTCCATGCTGAGAAAAATTCCTCAATGGGGTTAAGGAATGGGGAGTACTTAAGGAACTCCATCAGCATCCTGTTGTGGGCTGCAAACCATTGCCTGATGATGCTGGAGCGATGGAAACTATCCCAAACTATCACATACTTTGGCAGGTCATCTCCAATCTGACCCCTCTCTTGTTTAGGGATGAGATCCCTGTAGAGAGTGTCTAAAAAGGTGACAAGACACTCTGTATTGTATGGCCCAATAATGGGAATATGCGTTAGCACACCATTCTCAGAGATAGCAGCACCCATGGTTATGTTCCCGCCCCGCTGACCTGGCACATCAACTGTAGCTCTGTGGCCGATGATATTTCGACCATGCCTTCTGCGTTTCGTTAGGTTGAAGCCAGCCTCATCCATGTAGATGAAGCTGTGAGGTGGTTCACTTGCTTCCAGTTCCATTATATGCTATATCCAGAAGACACAAAATTAGTTTTATGAATTACATGCATTTTCATTTTGGGCAAGATACAGTTACATCAAATGTATACAGCACATATTGCATCTTTTCTACAGCCATAGCAAATGTGTAAAGGTCACACTTACTGTGCTGTATATCCCTATACAATGTTGTACTGTTTACTGTGAGTTACAGTTGCTGCATGCTCATACATGTTTTACCTGTACATACTGGTAGCACAGCTCCTTCACTCTTTCACCATTTCTTTTAAATGGAACAGTGTACAGCTGCTTCATATTCACTTTGTTTCTTTTCAGCACCCTGTCAATGGTTGAGATGCTGACTTTTGGGATATTTTCAAAGATGTTGTGGTCCTCTATAATGGCATTCTTTATCTCCCTTAGTCTTATGGCATTGTATTCTACAACCATGGTGCAAATAGCCTCCTCCTGTTCAGATGTGAAAAGGGGCCCTCTGCCACCCCTGTGAAGTTGTCTTGCAGTCTTACGTGGAAAAAATATAGTAATACAAAACACAAAATTGAGTAAGATAAAATGTCACTGTTTACATGTAAAGTATACTTACTGTATATTGTAAAATGCAAGTGGAATACTGTAATATTGTATGAAGCATTACAGAAAGCATACAGTACAGTGCCTATTGTTAGATTACATACCTGTTCTGTCGACGAAAAGTCTGAATGATTGAAGACACAGTTGTTCTCCCAACATTTGGCTGCACCCTTCGACCATCCTAGGCCATTGTGAGCCCATGATTGAGAACGTGGTCTACAAGTGTGGCTCTTATCTCATCAGGAACGTGCATATGTCCTCGACCTCTTCTGCCTCTTCCTCTGTTTTGCCTCCCAACTCCGCCACACAGCCTCAGTCCTCTTCCTCTTCTTCTTCTCCTTCTCTCTGGCTGTTGACCCCGTCCAATTCCTTGTCCATTTCCATTATCAGACATTGTAACATTGTGTTGTGCTCCGGCTATATATATATACTTGCCAGTTGATGGTTCATGAGATGCACCTTCGTTAGAGAAAGTCAAGATTCACCTGGGAGCAATTTACCAATTCAGGACAGATTTAGAAAAAAAGTCTAATGGAAATGTATAGAAATATGCTTGACATATTATGACAACTTGTTCAACCATTTTGCATGTAAAGACTTATGCTATGAACCAGGGGCGAAAATGTCATCAAAATGTTGGGGGGGGACAATAAACATAACAATTCTCAAGAGCAATTTTTGAAGGGGACACCAAGGTTTTTTTTTGTTGTTGCCCCTTTTGCATTTGTATTATTTTATTTCTTAAACAATTATTTTAAGAATATATCATTATATTATTTACAATACACATATTTTAATGATTTTTTAGACAACCCATTTTCAATATTTGATCCAGTCCGATCAGATTACTTTTGAACAACTGGGCCCTGGTCGTTTTGCTCATGGACGTCGGTAAGTTTGAAGCAAAGTTGCGGCAAGTTTGTCAGAATTTTTTATAAGGGATATCTTTTTAAGGCAGCATTCTACCCTTTACAGAACCTCATAAGTAACTGATTTTGAATGCTCTACATAGCTAGCCACTCTGTGTGTGACGCAAATAACACTCAACATGGTACATGCGACTCGCAATTGATTTCAATTGCTTTTGAAGTTAGCATGCTGTTGTAAGCTGGAGGTTTGATACTATAATAAGCATACAAATACACAACACAATCAGTTTTAAATGTTCCATGTAAAAACAAGTTAAGCTCAATTGACAGCATTTGTGGCACAATGTTGATTTCCATAAAAAAATATTTTGACTCACCCCTCCTTTTCTTAATTTCATTTATTTTATTTTTTTTTTATGTGATGTGAGATGTGAAGCTTATCATTTTAGAAAATCACTTACATTCATTATTTTGTTAAACTTATTTTATTTGAGTTGTAAAGTTGTTTAAATCATAGTTTGTTATCGTCAAAGAATTTAATGGTTTAGAATTTATGGCATTACATTATCACAAGTTGTAAAACTAGACATAACATTACACAGAAATAGATTAGAAAGCCATATTATCACACAAACATTTTTTTTTTAATATTATTTACGTCTTTTGGCCATACTAGTAAAACTGTGAGTATTTTAATGTTTACAGATTTTCTCAATTCACTTCCATAAGTGCCTCACTGTAACCCAGATTTTTGCTTTTTTTTTTTTTTGAAAAGGAAGAGCATGTCAAAATAAATGTTTATGGAAATCAACATTATGCCACAAATGCTGTCGATTGAGCTTAACTTGTATTTAACCCTGTAATACTTTTAATAAAGCTAAACAATTTTTCTGAAGAGTACTGTGATATGTACTGAATGTAATATGTGAGTACATTTAAAATAAATATTTTCTTACCTCATCTGCCATCTTCTCCATGAAGGATCCATGCGATGATCAGAATTTGGCCAAATTAATTAGAAGTCCTACCTTTTGAAATTGCGTTTACATCGACAGCTCACTAGGTTTTGGAACATAGCTAGTGTTTCTATATTTCTTGTGATTCATTCTTTAGAAAAGTTAAAGAGATAGTTCACCCAAAAATAAACATTCTCTCATTATTCACTCACCCTCATGATATCCCTAGTGTGTATTACTTTCATTCTTCACCAGGACATATTTGAAGAAAAATAGAAAAATATCTTAGCTCAGTAGGGCCTTAAAATGCAAGTGAATGGATATTTCTCTTTTGAAGCTCCAAAAATCGGAAATGTTTTTAAATTCTAAAACATGCTTCTGGTCGGCACCGGTACACACGTGTGACGTAATCGCATTGGCATTTGAAACACATGAGAACTGAGGCATATGAGTCACAGCTGGAAGAGCAGCGCTGTTTACAAGTGAGAAGGAGGAACGCTGTACAGTAGCTTAATTGATTTTGGTTTAGATATGTAATTATCTGTTTCTTTACTCACAATAGTGTGTTTGTGTGCTTATCCAGGATGTCTCAACCGAGTGGAGAACATGAGATTACCTCGGGTATCCATGGCAACATGAATACGTCACACGAGAGACCGATTGGACTCCACCCTCTTTTAAATGTTGGATTATAGTTAAAATGTACTTAAATATAGATTTTTTTTCGCACCAAAAGTGATCGTGTCGCTTTAGAAGACATTAATTTAACCACTGGAGTCGTATCGATGACATTTATGCTGACTGTGTGAGTTTTGGACCTTCAAGAGAGAAATCACCATTCACTTGCATTTAAAGGACCTACTCAGCTAAGATATTTTTTTATTTTTCTTCAAATGTGTTCTGCTGAAGAAAGAAAGTATGGAAACTATGTCTTCTCTCAGGCATATATATTCCCCTGCCAATTCCCCCTTTTTTGCTCTCTTTCTATAACCCCCCAACACACACACCTCTCTCTGCCTTTTTCTCGCTCTCCCTCTGTGATGGAAGGACAGGCAGTGAGCTGTGTGGCTGGGAAGAAGCGAGGACGCCGCGGCACACATTAATAATGCAGAGCCTCAGCTTCCTTCCAGCGCCGCGGCCATGGCACTGGCCCATCGCTGTCACCAGGGGGGAGCTGGGAACATTCTCTCTCTCTCCCTCTTTCTAGCTCTACTTCTTTCTGTCTCTCTCACACAGAAACACAGAGGACTCTATCCAGATCTCCAGGTCAGCAGCTGGTACCTTTTGCTATCTCCGACAGCACCACACACTGCTATTCTGCTGTTCTATTTTTCCTTATTTAAAAAAAAAAAAATCTATATGTATGTTGGTTTGAAGGTATTTAGCAATCATTACAATTTCTCTATGTAATTCCCAGACCTTTCAGAGGCTAAAGCTGTGGCACCGATAGAAGCTGTTGACTCATAGTGCCCTAGGTTTGAGTCTGACCTGCGTCATGTGTTGATCCCCCTTTAACAGCCCAAATTTCCTGTCTGCACTCTAATTTCCTATATAAATGAAGACAAATAATAAAAAAAAAAGTAATAAAAAGAGTAAATACTTTATAAATAGAACTTTTTCAAACCACTCACTTCTGAATGTATGCACTAATGTTCTCTCTCAGGTTATCAGAGTTTGTAACAGAATCTTTATGCAGTTTAGGGTCAGCAATTAAACTGGACTCTGAGCAAAACCCTGCTGGAAATTCCAGCTTAAGATGGAAGCTGTGTTTTGGAACATTGTAGCTGGTTATGAGCTGGTCCAGGTTGGTCCTTAGCTGGTCGACCTGCTACCATGTTCCAAAAAACAGCTTGACCACCTTGAGCTTGTATGACAAGCCGGTAGCTGGTCTATGCTGGTCTCCCAGCTTGGACTACCTAAAGACCAACTTGGACCAGTTACCATGTTCCAAAACACAGCTACCAGCTTAAGATGGATTTTCCAGCAGGTAAACCCCACCAAAAGTGACAAAAATGCCCCAATTATTTAACATTTGGGGACAAAATGTTTACATATAGATCTTGATATTCTGTTATGTTCTAAGCATAATCTAGGTGTAGGTTTAGTATGAGTGTAGTGTATGTTTGTTTATTCAGTACAGAGCTGTACAATCTATCCTAAGGACCAGAAAATTATTTAAAATGCATTCTAGCAGAGCAAAGGAAGTATTTTACATAGATGGATAACACTCTGTCTTCAAAATGCCCTCATAAAGGTACAATACCCCTGGAAATCAATTCCACTGGGGAAAATATTGGCCCTTAAAATTATTATAGTTTTTTTATTAAAAAGTGAATTTGTTACACTGGTACAGCTTATGGTTTCTGTCCACAGAATTCACATGTGAGTGACTGAGGCCCTGTCATGTACTCTTTGTGTGGTGATCTGTAGCACAGACAACCCCAGACCTGACAAAAAAGCAATCTCTCCCTTTTACGTTGCTGCTGATTCACTTTCAAAGACTATCTGTAAGAGACATTGGCGGAGTATCAATAATTCATTGTCTTTTAATTGTTTTTTTTTTTACGTTTAAATGTCAGACGGTATCTTAAGAAGGAATGCAAGTGATATTAGAGTTGCAAGAAGAGGGACAAAGACAATCCCAGCAGCACTTCACTCCACATTCTTCAGTGCATCTTCACTGTCATTGTTAAACTATCAAATGTTTCAAACATCAAGATCTCATTTGTCATGTTGTGATGGGCAAAGAAAGCAAAAAAACTCGATGAAACATGTTGATCTCCAAATGAAATATCTTGTCCCATAGCTTTTTATTTTACGGTTTGGAACAACCTATAGGATTTGCGAACATTTCCATATTGTTATATCTTTTTTTTGTAAGTTTGTTGCTGTTTCTTAAAAAACATGCAAATAGACGGACATCAGAGCTGTAAATCTTTGACACAAATACATGCATTTGTTTTTATTCACAAAACCAGCCCATAGTTCTAATCAAATACAAACATTGCTGCTCTTTTTTAAAAGATTACGCTACCGGCAATGTCATAAAAAAAAAAAGTTATTTCATTCAGTGTGTTCAATTGAGCCGAGCAATTTCTGTAGAGAGCTCTGTATAAAATCAGAACAGTACACTGAGAACACAATAATCTGACAATCCGTAATATAAGGTAACATAACGTGACATCACAGATTCCTATGTAACGTGATATCACGTTATGTTACATGATGTGATATGATGCAATCTGACATAGTACAATAAAAGACTGCCAGTGCAGTAAAACAGATTAACCGAAATGTTACAATTGGAGCTTACAGTAGTAACAACCCTACAGAAAGAATGGCATTTTTATGTTTCAATGTCTCTGTCGCTGGAGTAGGGTTTTCTTAATACATATTTGTTCTTGTTCAATTCATTCAGAAAACTAGATTTGTAGATTTCTGAATATTTACTTTCCCTTGAAAGACAGACATTGATCAGTTTTCAAAACTGTAAATTTAAATCAAACTAAAATCAAAAGAAAAAAATTATAAAATAAAGAGTTTTTTTAAGTAAGAACGATGGTCCTAAATTACAATAGTGCTTGCCATTAGCCACTAATTTTAAAATATAGCCATAAAATTTACATTCTCTACACAAGTACTGTATCTTTTCATACGTGAACAACATTAACACCAAACACAGAAATTTTGTTGATTGTCCACACTGAGTCCGCCATTTCTGTTTGTCAATGAACAGTTCCCATGTCTAAGCCACAGAAAAAAATCTGCTGGAAAAAGGGACAAAAGGTACCAAAATGGAAACATATAAAAGGGAATGAAAGTTGCCATAGATATTTGTATTTATGTTTAATTTTTGGTTCAAGGAATAAGTAGGTGCATCCATTACTTGTTTGATTCTTTTTGTATTGTTACTGTATTGTTCTGTATCTTGTGATGAATTTTATATAGTTTTCTTGTGTTTCTCTCTTTTTTCATGTAGTTTGTGTTTGTCAGCCAGTGTTGGTGCCCGAGATGATGATCCAAGCGAGAGTTGGCATTGCACTTGATGGCAGAGCTTTGGGTGGAGGTCAGAGATCTCAGTCCTACTGGAACCACCGGAACGCCGCACCCGTCGGCATTATCACCTTCTTAGAGAAAGAAAAAGAGAGATGGGGAAAGAGAAATAGGTTGCACTTAGTGGACATTAAGATATGGATGACAAAAGCAAACCAATTCCAAATACATATAGGCCCATGTTTACTAAAACTTTAATACAAGATAAGCACAATGTTGATTACCTCAAAATTGAATTTCGACTTTCCTTTTCTTAAAAAAAAAAAAAGAAAGAAATTGAGGTTCAAGTGAGGCACTTACAATGGAAGTGAATGGGGCTACATTTTGGAGGTTTTAAAGGCAGAAATGTTAAACTCATGTATTATTTGAGCTTTAAAGTTCTTTAAATTGTCATTTTTAAAGCCAATTTAGGGTTTTAGGGTTTGGTGACATTACATTGTCATGGCAGCGAAGTTGTAAAATCGGCTCTAACTTCCCACAGAAAAGGTTAGTAATCAATATTATCACACCAAAGTCATGTTAACACACATATTGTTAATGTCTTATGGCAATACTTTTGATTGGCCCCCATTCACTTCCATTGTAAGTGCCTCACTGTAACCCAGATTTAAGCTTTTTTTAAAGAAAAGTAAGGGACGAGTCAAAATAAATTCTTGTGGTAATTAATATTATTCCACAAATGCTGTCAATTGAGCTTAACTTGTACTGAATCTGGAACATTCATTTAAGTGTGGAATTTCTGTACCCCTAGCGTCATCAAATGGAATTGCAAATGGAATTGCAAGAATTATTTTTTAGTCAGGTTTCCCGAACATTCCCTCCATGTTCCATTTATCTCCAAAAACAGATAGTTCCACCCCATTTTCACAGCATTGGTTGAGTCAATGTTGCTGTTTCAGGCTGTTCGGAATGCTCAAGCAAACAATGTTTTGACAGAGCCAGTAAGTTACAGAGCCAGTCAACCAACAAATCGCTTACAGTACAGTCAAGACAACTCTTGGAATGATTTCTTTTAAATATGCTTATCACAGGATATGACAGTTAGTAGGTTTGGCATTGGCATTGACTTTTTATTTTATTTTATCTTACACTGCTATGAAAACATCTAGACAGGTGGTGCTAGGAAGGAGGAGGGTAAATGTGGTTTCGGCAGCCAAGATTGCATAGGAAGAACTTATCATCTTGAGCCAGAGTTTTCTGACATTTGTCACTGCAAATTAAGATGGAATAGAAGAATGTATTTTAATATTGAAAAAAATACATACTTCAGCTTTAAACTACAATGTCATTATATTTCATTCTCAATTTATTTATACTACTTGTATATACTATACAAGTTAAGCATAGACGAATACACAGATTTGGTTGTGCATCCTTTTGCTCTCCCTCCTCTGCAGATGTGTGATTCATTTAATTGCTCCCTCTCCCTCTTTCCTTCACTGTTCTCTCTTTCCTTCCCCCTTCCTTTTCTCCAGCCATGGGCCATGGCCCTGGCTCCACGTGAAACCTGATATGCCACATTCATTATTTAGTCACCACGCAGTCACGTCGAGCGCCTACCTCACTGCTCTCGCTTGTAACTCTTTCTCTGTCTCTTTCTTTCTCTCTGTATTCTTTCAGTGTCTATCAGCTGGCATCTGCGGCTCAATTCAGGTGGGCTCTGAGACCAGGCCAGGTGAGGAAAGTCAAGAAGCAGCATGAGGGGGTTTGAGGGGGGCTACAGCTCAGGCAATGCTTTAGTGTAACGCTACTGCAGCACAGAATCTCACACATTCGTCAACACTTGCCAAAGCCATGGGTGGCCAACATATCCCCACTTACATGATCACACGTGCACTAGCCTACACACTCACAAAGACACAATATATGCTATACTCCATATAAAACCATTTTTAAACAGCATATAGCTAATTATTTTATTATTATTATAAATGCATAATTGAGAGAATGCATGGAATATCTGTGACATTTGTCAAACTGAAACTACTGATGGCAAAAAGGTGGTTAAAGTGGTGAAAAACTCAATGTCCAATGAACAGCATTTTTGGAACAAGCTAATGTTTATTACCCCAAAATAAAAAACATTTTAAATTCGACTTACACCTTGGATCAGTCATTAACATTATGCCACAATTCATACAGAATGCTTTCGATTGAGCTTGAAGGGATAGTTCACCCAATGAAAATTCTATCATCATTTACTCACCCTCATGCTAGCCCAGATGTGTATGACTTTCTTTCTTCTGCAGAACACAAATTGTGATTTTTAAAAGAATATTTTTGCTCTGTAGGTGCAATGCAATACAATTGAACGGGTGCCAAACTTTTTATGCTCCAAAAAGTAAATAAATTCAGCATAAAAGTAATCCACATGACTCCAGTGTTTTAATCCATATCTTCAGAAGTGAGATGATAGCTGTGGGTGAGAAACTGATAAATATTTAAGCACTTTTTTGCTTGAAATTCTTGTCCCTGCCCAGTAGGTGGTGATATGCATGAAGAATGTAAATCACCAAAAACACAAGAAGAAGAATGTAAAATTTAAAGTGGAGATTGACTGAGTAGGGAGGAAAATTTATAGTAAAAAAGGACTTAAACATTGATCTGTTTCTCACTCACACCTATCACATCGTGTTTGAATACATTGATTGAACCTTTGGAGTCGTATGGATAACTTTTATGCTGATTTATGTGATTTTGGGATCTTTAAAATTTTGGCATCCATTCACTTATATTGTATGGAACTACAGAGCTGAGATTTTCTTCTAAAAATCTTAATTTGTGTTCGCAGAGGAAAGAAAGTCATACACAGTAAGTCATACACATCTGGTATGGCATAAGGTTGAATAAATGTTGATTTTTGGATGAACCTGCTTAAAAATCCTGCTTAACCATCATTAAATTCCCACGCTTAGGGGTTAATGCTGGTTTGGTGCTGGTCTAGCTGGTGGACCAGCATAGCCATGCCTTTCACCATCAAAACCCATCTGGTGAAGTTGGTTGACCACCATGGTCTTTCAGGTGAAACTGGTTTAGCTAATTAAGAAGCCTATTTGGACCACCAGCACACCAGCATGGAGGACCAGCACAAAATCACAACATAAACTGGTGACCAGCAATGCTGGATTTTTTAGCAGGGCTATTCCTTGAAATTGTCTTGAACCTAGAACATTTCTTTAAAAGAAATAATGACCAGTCACAACACCTAAAATACACATTCACTCATACAATTATATACATTTGTTTTTATCTTTATTAAAATAATAATAATTTGTTTTATTTATATATCACCTTTCCATGAGCTCAAGGTCGCTCAACAACAAAAGTGCATGTATGGACAATACACAGGAGAAAAAAAACTGTTAATAAAATCTTAATATTGATTTAAAAAAAAAAGCTCATGGCTATTCATCAGCTACCCATACACACAGATACAGAATATGAGCCAGGCTTAATGGACTATGCTAGAATGCTCCCAAGGCAACACAATCTAAAATAATGGTGTAAGTCATGGTAACAGGAGTATTTCAAAAGACACCAGATTTTCAGCAGTAATTTTTCTTTACTTTTTTGGAGGTTACACAATCCATATGTTCTAGCAGAGGACAGAGTCCCTTACACATGGCTCATGTCAGGGCTTCATCGCACCTCTCAATGCAAGCATCTTGAGCCATTTTGACCTCAAATTAAAAAAAAAAGAGTTACAGATAGCGTCACAGACAGGGATTTGACAAGGTTGCCAGGTAGCAAGTAATTATGTATCTACAATAGATACACACAGAATCAGTCACTCTTCCATCTATAGTAGCTTTATGATGTAATGATACGCCATACAAAATGTCCAGTAATCACTGACTCCATTTAGAAAAGTCAGTGGCAAACAGACTCAAAGTTGAAACTGCTTGATATTTTAGCATAGTAGTACATAGCTTGCTACATGTCACTGGGGTAATGCTGCAGCTTGACACTTTGCTCAATAGATTACATTGGGAACTTTGACACAAATCATGTGAAAGGACCTTTAAAAATATTAACTCTTGCAGCTAAGTGCAAGTATACTGTATATTGTGTTTAGTCTGCAAACGACAGCAGTTTAATCTTACTTTAATCTTACTTTTTGGGACAGCATCTGAAAAAGACTAGAAAAAGAGAGTTCTTTGAAAATTTCAGCAAGCTTTTCTCTGTAATTTTAGTGTAAAGCCTCAAGCATGCGTCTTTGTGTCTAGTCGACAGTGGCGGGTAAATGTGTAAAATTACCTGCCTATGCGCATAAATACACTGGCTGTTAAATTATAAATATTGCGAGGGCGTGACATAGTTTACGCCATTCAACACTTTGATAAGCCTTTTTATAGCTAAACTATTTATTAAAGCAGTGTCAGACAGAATCTGAAGAATGACTTCTGACAAATATCCTCCACAACACCTCTCAAATAAACCTTTGAATTATGCATAATAACAGGAACATTGATCACAGCAGAGGATTTTGACGTTCGTCAATGAACAAGCAGTGCTTGATGGCTGTAGCAGCGGTGCATTAAAGGACTAAACGTAAAGAATTAAAGAGACAAAACTTCTCAGAGAGAAAACCTGTTATCTTGGAACTCTGCACAAATATAACCTCCTATAATTATCTATTAATAATTGTAGCATTATGATAAACATGTTTTTTTTGTTATTATTATAAAAAATAAAAAACAGGAGAAGATTTTAAAATCGTTTGTCTAAAGAATCGCGATTTGTAACTGAATCGATTTTTTTCCCCAACCCACACTTCTACACTATTCTGCATAATTTTGAAGGGTAAGTAGTGCGAGTAGAATTTTAACACTGAAAATGCAACAAAAGAAGTGTGCTATGACTACCCGGATGATGCACATCTTCAACCGAATGTTAGACACTTCATGCACTTAGCGCTCGCGGCTTGTACGGTAGTAAAGTTACCTGGTTGCGTTGCTGGTCTGACAAAACAATTGTAAATAAGAATGTGGTAACTAGCAAAATATCAGAGAAGACATCCCCTTACAAATATAAGTTGAACGATTTACCATCACCCCGCACTGTGTAAATGTGTGCATTGCTTGACATACAAGCGTTGAATTGAGTGTGGCTAACGCACTAAAGCAAGCGGCAACATATACATACGTTTGAAACGTCAATTCCGTCAGCTGTTAAATAGCAAGTACTTCTGTGTAGTAAAAAAAAAACGTAAAGTGTTCTATTTGAGACAATACTACATTTTGAAACTTCATACACTACACGGCTGACTGCATAGTATACATCGTAAATGCATAGTGTTCAGTGCATCATTTGGGACACAGCTTCAATGTTAGCCTCGGCTCAGTCACCATTCACATTCATTGCATCTTTTTTAGACAAATTGGTGACTGAGCCGAGGCTAACATTGAAGCTGTGTCCCAAATTTTTTTGGTGAACTAAATGTTTAGAAGTGCATGGAAGCAATGCAAGTATTGTGCACACTAAGTTCGACTCTGGATCAATTAAAACAGAAACATTTCCTGCTGCTTAATTTTAACACCTGAATGAAAATTTGAGTAAATACTGAAATGGTCACATGTGAAATTCAAAAGCAAAAGCATTGTGGGTGTGTCATGCACACGAGCCCTGAGAATTTGCTGGTTGTGACCTTTGCCTTTTGACAACCCTACTAGGAGTGACCTTAATGCCCAATCCTCTTTTAGAAGACATCCCCACAAGCTACCACTATGACACCTGACCTATGACCTTTCACCCTATATCTGTACAAACAGTTGACACTGAGAAGAAGGTTGCTTTGTGTGGCAACATGTGTTTCCAAGGACAAATTTCCTGCAAGGTGTCAACCAACAAATCCACCATCTTAATCTGTGTTTATTGATTTTCATATGAATAAGTAAATAATAAGTTACTGCTCCTCTCTGTCGAGGGTTCAGTTTCCACAAAGAATCACTGGTTCAGTGTTACTGGCCTACATTATGTCAACGAGAGAGCAGCTGCATTGCTGCCATTCGCTTTAATAGCCTGTGGTAAAAAGTGTGGGTTAAGGTCCATGTTAAAGGGATAGTTCACCCAAAAATTACAATTCTGTTTTTATTTACTCACTCTAATGCTGTTCCAAACCCGTACGAATTTCTTTCATCCATGAAACACAAAAGGCAGACTATTAGCCTCAATCAACATTCACGTTTAATTATATGGTAAAAACAGCATCAAAATGTTTCTTCCACAGAAGAAAGGGTCAATCCCTTCTTCTATATCATTTTCTATATCCTATTTTAAGAACCATGTTTTTAAAAACTTCCTTGAGATGTCCAGAAATCAGCATATTTACAGAGCAAATGGTGTTTCAGTTATGTCTTCTCTCAGTCTGCTTATGACCTCATTATGGCCTTATGTTCCTACACATCTGAGATACAGCGTATTTCACTCATATGCCCTTCCCAATCTGTCTGTTACTTCACGTCTTTATGACCCTGCTGAATGCAATCCTGCTATCTTGTGTACCTCCACTGTGTGAATGTGTGTGTGTGTGTGCGTGCGTGCGTGCGTGCGTGTGTGTTAGCGTGTATTTATCACTTTGTGGGGACCAAATGTCCCCATAAGGATAGTAAACCCCAAAATATTTGACGTTGTGGGGACATTTGGTCAGCCCCCATGAGGAAAACAGCTTATAAATCATACTATATTCTACTTTTTGAAAATGTACAAATTCAGAAAGTTTTCTGTGAGGGTTAGGTTTAGGGTTAGGGGAAAGAATATATCGTTTGTACAGTATAAAAACCATTATGTCTATGGAAAGTCCCCATAAAACATGGAAACCCAACGTGCGTGTGTGTGTGTGTGTGTGTGTGTGTGTGTGTGTGTGTGTGTCAGGGTGTCAGATGGAGGTGCATGATGACAGCTTCTCCCCCTATTCTGAGCACTGATACCACTCATCTCAGATCAACCACTATCTTTCTGAAGCCGATCTCATGAGACACACGCTTGTTTACCTTGCTGTCTAAAGGGCACTAACATTATTTTAAACTTGAAAATAAACAATTTTGTTGGATTATAATGATTTAAATCAAAGAAACATTGTGACCTAAAATGAATAAGAAATATATTAGATTCAGTAGTATTTGTAGGTCATTAATAATAATTATCATATTATCAAATAAGCAAATATGTGACATTGACCATTGACCTCTTTGTACAAAAAGCTTCCACCGAAGCATACAAGATGGTCTTTGAAACATTCTCAAATCAGACTGGATAACATGGATCATCAGGTTTTGCACACATTTGTGGAGTCCATGGCCATGCTGTCATTAAAGTAAAGGGGGATGTACCAAATACTAATAACTTCTGAAATTAGTTTTCTTCTTGCAATATAGTGCAAAAGTCATATCAACTACTTTGTGGCTTTAAGGTTTTTTAGTTTTTTTGTGCTTTCAGGAGCTTGACAGCCAGAGTTCGCATGACAGCCCACTATTCAATTTCAATATATGGCAAAAAGCTGAGCAAAGACTTTAAAATTAAAATTCCTTTTGTGTTCCACAGAAGAACAAAAATCAAACAGGTTTTAAGTGACATCATAGTGAGTAAATAATGACAGAATTTACATTTTGGGTACTACTTGCTACAAATCTACTTTTTTTTTTTTTTTTTTTCTATTTTTGCTCCTTTAATGAAAATAGTTCAAAACAAAGCCCATGTAGGATCAGCCATTTTTTATTGCCTGACTGAAACACTGCTTGTCTAATTTTGACTAAATGTTGATTAAACATATATATATATATATATATATATATATATATATATATATATATATATATATATATATATATACTGTGTGTATACATACAGTATATATTGTATTATTATATTATATATTACCAGATACAAAATATATAAGAAACATTTAATTTAATATTTAATAATAATGAAATGAGAAATCAATAATGATATGTAAATAAAAAATTCCTCATGCTATTTAGAGACAGATACATATGTATCCAGGGTTGGGGAGTAACGGAATACACGTAAAGGGAATACATTCTATATATAATTGTATATAATACAAAATATAAGTAACTGTATTCCACTACAGTAACAATTTAAATAATTGGTATTTAAAAAGTTCAATTCAAAAAGTATTTTGATTACTGTAGAGATTACTTTGAATTTTATTGTCATTTGTTTTTAATATTTAGTCCTTTCAGATGGAAACATTTATACGTATAAATGATGCAATCCAAAGTACATTTGACCAGCTGTGAAACACTTTCTTATGATGCGTTACATTAATACGAGCAGATAGAGAAGTAAGTTTGAAGTAAGTTTGGAGCAGAAGAAATAGAAATAAACCTTGTGTAAATTGTCAGCTTTACGCTAAGCTAAAATGCTATTTCTAGCCATTTTACAAGCACATGTTACCAGGCACAATTATATATTTTATTAAGAAAATTCACGTTGGATCATAATTAATTTTTTCTAGTAAGACCTTTGATATTATGTCAAAAATCTTATTCTTGATTATAATTTTTGTATTGTTTTCCTGTAAAAATATCTAAATATCTATTTGATTGATCTTGTTTTAGAAACAACACTGCATAAGATATTTATGTTTCAGAGAATGTTTTTTTAACATGTGTATTTTGTCTTACTGTACTGGCAGAGTTTTTATAGTCAAAACAAGTGCTGAAGAAGTAATCCAAAGTATTTAGAATATGTTACTTACCTTGAATAATCTAACGAAATAGGTTACAAATTACATTTTACAGCATGTATTCTGTAATCTGTAGTGGAATACATTTCAAAAGTAACACTCCTAACCCTGTATGTATCTAAATAATGCTAACAAACACATTCATATTCACATGCATTAAATAAACAATCACAGTCACAGGTTTGGAGTGAGCATCAGTCCAGTGAGCCTCCTTTTTTCCCCATGATTCTTTTATTTCCATTCAATAATCGCAGGCTTCATAATATAATTCCCCACATCTCCAGTCGGCTAGGTGTGAGGTGGCAAAGGCCTTGACTGTCTGCACGTTACCTCCTCCTCTGTCTCTCCCTCCTCTGTTTTTATGGCTCTCTAAGAGATGCCAGAAATGCACCATGAAAGCTACAAACCACCCAGTGCTGCAGGATCAGTCCCTCACTGTTCTATGGACCCTCACTATTAAATATGTACACAAACAAAGAACTGCCCTGTTACTGTTACCGCACAACCATCAAACACAAATATGAACATCAGTTTAACGCAAGTGCAGGAATGTTGTGGATGCTGGTTTGCTGTTGATACAACAGGATTCTTCACTAATTTGTAGCTTTTAGTCCATGTCTATTACATTTTAGGGCATCTATTACTCATAAAAGTAGACTTAACTTTAGAATATATGCACATTTTTGTCTGGGAAGATTGATAACTCATCGTGCATTCATGGGCGTATCCAAATTTTTGTCCAATAACAAGTTCTTTAGAATAAGATTGTCCCACCCCCTAATACCACCTATCACTGACTTGAAATAGCAAGTACCAAATAATAGTTCATGGCTGTGATGTAAACTAAAGGAAATTGGCTATTTTTATAAAAAGGGGACAAACCACTCGATATTCCCTGGCCCATCTTACTGTTTCAAAAGGAAATGTATCAACGCAAGAAAGAAAAATGCTCTTGTCAAGTGATTTCATGGGGTCTTTAACCAGCAAGATTTCCTTGATTGACCTGGTTCATCAGCAAAAGTTTGCTGTTTAGACTGTTTGTCTTCCCATTCACCATTAATTAGTACATAAGAAGCATGGAGTACTATACAAACCAAATACCAACCTCTACGTGCTTTCACATTCTTTTCTCAGAACAAGCGTCATTCTGCTGGATAGGCAGATTTCAACAGTAAAGGTCAACCCAAACACCAGTATGACGTAATGTGACGTTTAGAAGTTTGAATGTGCCAATACTGACAAAAATATCATGCCAGCACACTGCAATCCTGATTTATAGATTCCTCAACATGTTGAGAACATAATGACATTGTGTGCAGAAAAGACAAATAATCATACTTGAAGAGCCCAATAAATTTGAGTTTTGTGGCTTTCAGTCCATGCATGTTAGCTTTGAGGTCAACTATATGCTAGTGCACTTATAAACATAGTACAAATGTCCTTTTAGAAGATATACACATTTAAAATTTAGTCTTTCTCTTCCGTGATAATGGACCAAAAATGTTTATGATTCATTCTGTCCTACACAGATTTTTGTCCAATCAAATGCTATTTAGAATGAGTATTTCCCTGCAACTGTCCAACAAGTAGCAAATCATTGCTTGTAGCTGTGATGAAAATTAAGCCTGTTGGCTATTTAAAAAATGTCCCACTCAAACTTCCTGTTTCATTAATAATTATGTTAAAACATACAAAAGTGATTATGGTAGCATAGCATAACTGGTAGCATACAACTTTGTAACCACTGTACACACAACATCTAGCAACGTAACTTTAAATTTGAATCCACAAATGAACTCTCAGTAGTGAAATATGAATAAATGTGTTGTGCTCTATTTGGTTTGCACAGTGCTGGTTCAACTCCATCTAGAAGCGATAAAACAGCAGGTGCAGCTCATCTAAGACCCTTAGCGAAGCTCCCATCATGGTAGGCACTGGAATTAACATCTATTTAAGAAACCATAAAACGGCTGCGCTTTATGTTTTAGACACATTGTAATCACCGGGGCTCTCTGAGACGCCATCAGACGTGACCTTGTTTGACTCCATACAGACTGGACAGCTGGCCGAGCAGACGTGGCATGGAATTATCAGACCATTTTTAATGACTGAAATGTTAACGACAAGCCATCACCCTGCCATTATTATTTTTACTGATGGTGTTTTATTAATAATTCTCTAATCAGCAAACAAAACAATAAGAAATGATTTATTTAAAGGTTTTATTTGTGTGGAAGTCATTAAAATTCAAAATAGACAAATCAAAACCTTGCACTCACTAAATATGGAAGGTATCAATAACAATTGCACTTTTTTTTAATACTTTTTGTATCTCAGATTAATAAGCAGAGACAACTATAAGACATTTTTAGGTTAATTTCCCTGAAAAGTGTAAACACTGTCTCTGTGATACTATCAAAACATTGATGTTTGTTTGAGCATTCTGAACACCCTAAAGGGCTGTTCACACCAGACTGGTTTTCAATTGTTTTCCTGTGTAAACATGCACTAGCCAAAAGTCTTTGAGCATTGTACCATCTTTCACTGACCACGTTTACAAGCACTTAACAGTTTATTCCAGGTTTTTTGCAGAAAGCAGCGTTCTAAAATGCCATGTAAACGATATGGGATTAAGAGAAAGCTGTTTAACACACCTGGGTTTCTCCCTGAGAACATGTATGTGGTCTGTATGTGTGTGAACAGACCAGGAAAACAAATGTCATAGGATGGAGCCCAGCAACAAGTCAACACAGTGGCAAGAATTCAACATATCTGGGAGTGCAATAGGAAAGCACGTACATTATAAAACCCATTATAAACACAAGCGTAAAATGTCGACTGTCCCTCACGTTCTTCTATATGCGCTCATACATAGGGGGAATACCTAAGTTTTACGTTTATGACAACAACAAAAAAAAACTATTGTAGCGCAATTCCACTGCAGGTCACGTTGGAAAGTGAAGGAAACAAATACAGCAACAGCTCTGAAATAACAAAATAAAATGAAGCAATTGTGAATAAAATAGCGAAGTCTTCCTCAGATGCCATGTTGGTTATTAACACAAGAGTCGCAGGGAAATGACGTTACTGTGGAGAAAGCTGCTTACTGATAGAGTCGCATGTATACAGGAGTAATGAGTACGCCTCTTATACAGTGGATGTAAACGGGAACGCGACTTCTCGCATTAAACGGCCTTCTTGCATCAAGCTTACATTTTTAGATGCCGTGTCAAGTTAAAAAGAACCTTAACTGTTAAAAACATATCTCGAGACACTTGCGTTCTGCTCTATGTGTGGTGCTGCATCTAGCTTTTTTTAGGTTTAGTGTGAACGGCCCATTGGCTTGTCCAATGGTGCAAGTCTGGGTTAGGTCTATCTGTTTGTCCAACCAAATGGAATACAGGGGGTATATTTGAGAAACTTTAATTGTAATTTTTCAATTCCATTTGATGTTGCTGATGCTGCAGAAATTATACACTTCACCTTTAATAATTTCTTCTACTTTTTTTTTTTACTAATAAGACATTAGCAACAGGAAGAGAGTATAATATCAGTCATACAAAGAGAAAAACTAGACACAACTGGGCAGATTGTTTTCTGAAACTGAATTGTTTTTCCCCAATCAAACTGTACAGGCAACACTCCAAATTCTGCATGATAATCAAGAATCTCAACAGATCAATGTATGTCAAGCTCAAGCATTCAAACTATGGGTGTATTTAGCTTCTCAGAATGTTTATCTGCTTCAAAATGGATTAATGTGCTGAAGGATTTTATATTGAATATATTTTTGCATATATACGCTTTTCTATCAACAACAAAAGTGGAGACATAGTGAGACATCAAAGTATTTATATATTACGACAAGATTTTGTAATGTGTTTTAAACTCAATTGAAAGCATTTGTGGTATGTTGTTGATTTTGACAGAAACTAATTTCTATTTACCTCTGTAAAATAAATGAAAACTGTGTTTACCGAAATCTACTTTCAATGGAAGTCTATGAGGCAACTGATGCTTCATTCGTTGCCCCATAGGCTTCCATTGTAAGTGAATTTCTATCATTGTAAGTGCATTTCAACTGTTTCAACAGATGCTTGTATTTAACCACAATATTCCTTAAATACAACATTAATATGACAAGCATTCCAGGCAATTTAAAGATGAAGATCTTGAAAATGATAAAGACTGATGAAATAAATGGTAAATGGTCTGCAATTATATAGCGCTTTTTTTAACCTTAAGAGGTTACCAAAGCACTTTACACTGTGTCCCAATCACCCATTCACACTCACACTCATACACCAATGGTCAATCAATTATGAAGATCTTGAAAGATGTGTTTCTCCACTAAAACTCTACAACCTATTTTATTTGTGACAATAACAAAATCTTCCTAAAATACCTATATGTATTCTTTCAACTACGTCAAATTCATCAGGAACAATTCGAACACTACTCATATTACTGACTCTGTACATGCCAGATGAAAGCCCTGTGGCCAGATGGACCTTGTCGTTCATAAAAACAAAACAATACAAACAAATATGTCCACATCATGCCCACTTCCAGTTGAAACATTACAATGGGCTGATGTACGCATGAATGAAACCACCTTGATCCAATTCTTCATCTCACACAAAGGACCCACACCTGGTAAAATCTGATCTAATGAATGCGGGGACCTAAAAAATGGGCCTTACTGGAGAATGTCATGTCTCAGAGGAGTGTCCTAGTACAGTGTCACAGAGGCAGGATGAGAGAAGAGTGATGTGATGCCGCGGTGGGGGGTAGATTAGAACAAACCCCATGGTGCATGCCTGCCCATCTCTCCCTCCCCCACCACTGCCAGTGCCACCTGTCACCCCAAAGCCTCATCACCCAGCCTAACCCTCAGCAGAGGCTCTCATAACACTACTCATTCATGTCTCATACAGTGGCCCCAAATATTATATGGACACTTTTGGACACTTAAAGGAATACACCATTCACTTTTAATGTATCTTATTTTCCATTTAATCAAAGTGAATGGTGATTGATGCTAACATTCTGCCTAATTTCTCCTTTTTTGTTCCAAAGAAGAAAGTAAGTCATGCAGATTTAGAATAACTTGAAGGTGAATAAATGATGAAAATAATTTTCATTTTTGGGTGAACTTTCACTTTAATACACATTTAAAATGTATGAATTTCACTGCATTAGATAACAAAATAGCAAATAAAAGTGTCATTTGCAAACAAAGTATGTTAAACTTTTCCAGAAACCTATTTTTTCTAAGCCAGTTTTGCAATTTAACCAACTGATGTCAAGAGTTTAGTTCACACAGATTTCCAAGCAGAGTAACCACAGGTGGGACTTGTTTAACTAATGTTTGTCAACCAGTAAGTGGCCAAAAACAATTTTGTGAAATGTATTGCTTGAAAAGTGTGCTTGTGCTACGGTAGTTTGTTTTTTAAAAAATTGATATTTTTTATATAATGCAAGGATATTTCTAATTTTTTATGTGTGGCTTAAGTGTCCAAATACTTTCTGGGGCCACTGTATACAGTTCACCACACTTTGAAGCAATGAAGTTACACAAGGTTATTGTGTTTTCTGATTCTGGCCGAAACTTATTTTTACTTAATATGTAATCTAATTGAACTCACTCACGACAAGTATCTGCCCTGGTTAAATGTCACAGAGTCTCAGTTTACCTCCAGTGCAGCAGACGGTTTCTTCTTGAGCTCCTCGCACTTGCGGAACTTGCAGATCTGGTGGCCCGTCTTGCGGTTCCGGCAACTGCTGCACTGCTCGCAGTTAATCCTGCGCCGGCAAGGTGGACACATGCCACAGCGTTTCCTTTTCTTCTTGCCGGAGCTAATGGCAGAGGCCAGCTCACTTTGCACAGGGTACTCCATCAAGCCGGCCATGTGCAGTGCACTGTCAGCGAGGAAGACTCCGGCGGGCGTCATGATGAAGAGGCCGGGATTGAAGGGGAAGCCTCCGCCAACACCATACGGGAAGTCTGTGTGACCCCCGACTGTGTCGGCCACTGACGCCCCCTCCAGGTCAACCGATCCCACCTCGCTCCCCACCCCACCCACACCCATTCCCCTGGCAGAAGCATGTGCTCCATGCCAGCCCGCTTAAGCAGCGCAGCTGCCTGGGCAAAGTGCAACAGCCCGTTCTGTCCCTCCAGCACCTGCTCCAGGGTCCGGTCCAGCTTGCTCGGCACCAAGGCTGAAGCGGAAGGCTGCTGCTGCTGGGCGTGCTGGGGCTTGTCTGCGTGGTTCTTGGCCTGGCCATTGTGTTTCAGTCCATTGGCGGTTTGTGGGTAAGCGGCAGTGTACTGCGAGAGGGTGCGAGACCTCTTCAGGCTCTTGCTGAGGGGCTCGCTGATAATGCCGCTCCGGTTGCGGCGTTCGATGACTGGGCTGTCCTCCCGGCTGCTGCATTTGTCCTGGTCCTGATCCTTGTCTTGGGCCTTGGGTGTTCGGCTGCCCTCCGACTGTCCGCCAGACATGGTCCAGCCCCGGGGTCTGTGCGTGGGAAAGGGGGCGGGGTTGGGGAGGGGACGGGGGCTGGTGAAAGGAGGAGCCTGGAAGCTCTCTTATTCTGCTCAGTTCCCAGGTGAGGGTGGAGCTTCCCCTTAATGAGCAATCTGGCCAGCCAATGGCAGGCAGACCCCAATGCCCTTGCCTCTAGAGTTCAGCCCTCATCCACATCTTTCCAACCTGTAAACTGAGGCACAAAGACAAAAGGAGAGAGAGAGAGAAAGATGTTAAAAATGTGTTTAAAAGAGACCTTGACAACAAAAAAGCAAACAGAGCATGATTCTTTCGCATGGCTCAAACATTTTATTGAGTGCTGTACTGATGCCCCTGCTGTGCCTGAAAAATCAATATGTACATTTATCTTCAAACGGAATGTAGAAAGAGTGAAGCAAAAATGAGACAGAAGTTTACTGCAGCGCAGCCAGACAACCAGACAATAACACCAATAACAAACAAACGATAACACTGAAACATATAATCATGTTTGTGCGCAATTAGCAGTTTTCCAAGGCAAATTGGTTTTTCGTTTTTGCAAAGCATGGTATACTTTTGCTGCAAAAGACAAGGCTGAGTCACCTCACAATAGGTACAGCAGACAATACAATATATGCCTCAATACAGGAACCAATTACACTCCTTTTATAAAATGTAGTATGTATTATATACCCCTTAACACCTGACATTAACATGCATTTTCAGTGAACGGATCACAATCGAATAGTGCATGACCACATTAAAAGCCAGTCAAGTCAAGTCATTTTCAATGTATGGCTCATTTCACAACACACTGTTTCAAAACAGCTTGAAAGCAGTTTTCAGTCAGGTGTAAATGCACCCAAGATGCACTGTATACAGATTACTGCTAAGGGATGGATTTAATATAGAGATTGAGTTACAAGTAATCATTATTACTTTGGTCACGAAAACCTTTGATTGCACTAAAATAATTTAAAATGTTTTAATGCAAATATCTGCAACTTCAATGGGGGTAGGTAAAATTCTCAACGAATATTGAAGCTAAATTAACTTTACCTTGCTAGAGTGGTCCCTCTTAAACAATTTCACCATGACGCCATCTGACCATTTTAAACACGGGACAAATCAGGACAAATCATTTCGGTTGGCCACCCTACTCTCAGGTAGCCTAATGTTACAAATTATAAAGGGAACCTTTTAACTTGTTCAATTGCTATTTTCTTTAACAGATATAAAAATCAAGTTCATCCAAAACTGGTGAAGTAAAATATTGAATTTAGGGTCTTAAGAATTTATATTGGGATTGAAATGAATAACTGCCAATTCCAATTTCAAGTCATTGTAGACTTTAATTTAATTTCAGTTCATTTCTTCTGAATAGAGGTCTGCATTCTCACAGAACTCCAGCAGGACCCGATCAGATTTATTCCAAAGCGCAAGAGCAAAGCATGGACACACAGTGTCATCAAAGGATCTGAAACTTGGACTGGAAAATAGTCAATTTAAGGGTTAAAAAATCAACCTCAGGCAAGTCAGATGGGCATCAATTCATGCACCATCTGATAATAGCAATTACAGAAAAATAAAACGTTATTTACACTTGTTTTCTCTTTGTATGGCTTTTGCCCTATGTGGAAAACAATGCTGGGTTGCAAGAACGGGAGCAGTCGGGAATAAATTCATTGCGGGCAGAGAGCGGGTGAACATGGAGTAAAATTCAGAGTGAGTGTTCTGGCGTGGGATAGAAACTTGCGGGAGTGCAATGGAAAAATCAGTCCCATGCAGATCTCTACTTCTGTGTGGTAACACCTGTACAACCACATCACCTGTTGACATGAAACATGACAGAACCCTGCTGAAGGACTTGACATAAAATGTAACCTCATGACAGAATCAATGCACTAAAAACTCAACTTGTTTTTATTGGTTAACCCCATCCACAACAGAGACATCCACTAATGCCCACATGCACGAAAACCCCACTGAGAAAAACGGAGGAAATGCGCGGGCCATAAGAAAAACAAAGAGACAGGGAGGGAGGGCGGGCGGGGGTGTAGTTTGGGATCTATGTAGTGTGTGGAAATTGGAAGGCCAGAATTAGTTGGAGGTAAAGCTTAAAAGGCAGGAGCGCAGCCCCCGCATTCTCCCCAACTCAGGGGTCTGTGGCGCCAGCGGACCACAGCCAGCCTCTTTCTCTCTCTCTCTCTCTCTCTCTCTCTCTCACTCTCTCTCCCACTCTGTCCAAACCAGGGGCCACACTGCATCTGGCTGTCTTAGCTCACGCCTGCCAAACCTTCTCCACCGCACACATCTCTTGCTGGGACTGTGGAAGCAACCATCCTTCATGTCCCCAAACACTAAAATTACAAAGCAGCATTTAATTCAGTATTAGCAGCAATGACTCACTTCCCATCCAACCTAAGGAGAAAAACATGACCATACTCGCTTGCCATGGATAGCCTGTGGTTTCTCTTTTATCCTGAGTAGGAATAGCAATATGGCACATCTCAAATCCGTTCCACTCTTATGGTTGCTGCACCAAGCCAACAGTTGGCCACACACAACCACACACCAACCATCCAACCTGTGTCACTGTGGTGTGTACTAGTGGTCCATTACCATGATATGGACTCTTATCTGTGTCAGTCTTTTGTTTCTAAAAAGTTAGTTTTTATTCAGTGTAATCCAACTAGAGTATAGGGCAGAGTGGGGTAAAATGTGCCACTTTTATTTAAGTTGTCCTCTATAGGTAAGGAGAAATGCAATAAACAATATGACACAAATATAAAAAACAAATACACCTAAATTAATTTTTCTTATGTCAACACTAATGTTTTAATTTAAAAATGCATTCATTTTGCTACATTTATGTTTCTCATCTACACTAGAACAGCATTTTCATCCACCGAAATGGTTTTGAAAATGGTCTACATTACTGTATAGTTTGGAAATATTTCAATGCTCTTATTGAACTAAATATGGAGTTTTCAAATGAAAATGTATTAGGATGGATGTGACCTTTTATGTCTGAAATGAACTGAGGCCATGTCCACACTAACACATTGATTTTGATTGATTTTGTTATGTTTATGCATCTCACCCACACTGGAACCTCGTTTTCCTTCAACGAAAACAGAAAATTTGGAAAATGCTTAAGAAACTGTTTACAAATGAAAACGGATTAATGTGGATGTGGCTTAAAATTAGAAGAAAGTACATTATATAACATACTGTAGGGCCATAACAAAAATTACTTTTCATAAAACGTAATCCAGTGACCCCATGTTAAGGGTAGGATGTGTCATGTCAAGAGGTTAGTTGAAACTTTGGGGAATACGTGAATGAATTTCAAATACAAATGTCATAAATTGGTGAAAACAATATACTAACATACAACCGCATTCTAGAGTCTAATGTTGATTAATTGTTTTAAATTTTCATAAACAAGCCAGGAAAATATTTAAAATGTATAATATTTGAATGTAGTGAGGCAATTTTCAACATGTGTAATTGTATTTATAATAGCCTACATTATAAACCTGCATTTAGTGGCAATGCTCACTATCAGTTTGAGCCACTGACACAACTTACCCCAAAGCATTTGACACTTTATCCCTCAGCTACCAATTTTGGAAGAAAAAAAGGCTTCAAATAGATAATAATTTTTGGCAAATCTTTAGCCAAATATATGACATGGCTTTATAGGCCTACATTAGTGATTCACAAACATGTATGACATTGATTTGACATAAAATAATAATAATATTTTGCATCCCATTTAGAACATGTACTTTGACAGCCAAAAATGATGTGCATCTGTCATTCATAGGCAGCTGTACAAGAAGGGTCATTCATAAATATACTGTCACATGAAAAAAGTTATGCACACTTTGCTAAATAAAGGAGGTGAAACAGCTTACCAACTGATGCATCTTACCCCACTCTCCTCTAATGTTTAGCATTTAGCTAAAGTTTTAAGAATGCATAATGTGTAGCAAAGAGGCAGTGCGGTCAGTCAGATAGGGTTAAAGAAAGGCAAGGGACAGGTGGCTCAATGTTAGCACTGCTTGCTTAATTACTGTTCCCAAAGTAACCATTAGTGTGATGGAAATGGGCCCACAAAATGACTTTACAAATAAGCTCATTGGATATAAATGAATTGATTTGTGCCCTGTGTTCAGAAGATTTTTCAGTTAAGAGTAAATTCAGTGGCATAGCTATCCGGTGAACTGGATGTTATCTCACTGATCTCATTTAAAATAAAATGCAAACATCAACCCATTCAATTCCACTATGTGTCAGTAAATAAGAATTGGCATTTCTCTGAAGTTTGTTCTCTACTGTGCAATGCTCTATCTTCATTTGGTCCTTTAACAAATGACCTGTGTTTGAGGAGATCTTGTACAAGCTAAAATATCACTAAAAGAATTTGTCTTTCATTGCCTCCCCGTCAGTTCCTATCAGCCTCAATAACCTCTTCAATGTCCGATCCACCTCAAAAGTCATTTAAAGGGACAGTTCACTCAAGAATTAAAATTCTGGCATCATTTACTCTCATTCCAAACCCCTTATGACTTTACATGTACTGTGAAACACAAAAGAAAAGGCAGAATGTTACCCACAGTCACCATTCACTTTAATTGCATATTTGTTCCATCCAATGAAAGTGAATGATGAATGAAGCTCTCACGTCATAACATTCTACCTTGCATCTCATTTTGTGTTCCATGGTCATCCGGGTTTGTAACAACAAGAGGGTGAGTAAATGATGACAGAATTTTTATTTTGGGGTGAACTGTCCCTTAAAACTTAAAGGTACCTTCCAGACTTGGCACCTCTGTATTCGCCGTGGACATGACATATTCTAATATTACTCACATAAAATGATGCCTTTTCTTCCTTTCTGACTTTGTCAACCAACCCATCTGCAAATTTGTGACACCCACATTATGTCAGTCATGAGCATTTAGCTGTCTTCCAACATTCTTCTCTAATTATGTCACAGCTTTTTCTTGTTAACTCACAATTATAGTCATTGCAATATTCATTCCCCATTACATTCTTTCATTACTCTTTGATAGTCTACTAAATATTCTTTTTTTTCACATCAAACTGATGCTTCATTATGCTCTGCCCTCTTTAGTTATTGCTGCCCTTTTGCCCATAGAAATGAACTGGAGATTTCCACAAACAGCACAAATTTCAGTAATTTTTGCATGTAAAGTGGCAATAAAAATTAGAAATTGAATTGATATTTTCAAATATGGCCTGGAATGAAGTGTGACATTACAAAGCATTTCTATCTGCCATTTTTCTTTTTAAAGATGATTACGTATATTTGATATGGAGTATATGTTCATACAGTCAACTGAAAAGAGAAAAGCCCCAGTTCATAGTGATTACTTCAAATTCTAACATTAATGTAGAACCCCAATCCAGAAAAAGTTGGGGCAGTTGAGTGTAAAATCTAATTTCATTTCATAACACTTATTGAGTGATTGGGCACTGAGAAACAAGTTTTTCCCCCATATCCATTATGCAGGTCTTCAGCTGTGCAATTGTACAGCCTTCATTGCCGTATTTTGCACTTCATAATACACCATTATTATTTATAATGCAATTATATTATATTATATTACAATTATTTATATATATATATATAATTGTTAAAAGGTCAAATAAAAAGTTAAAACATCAAATAATGTGTTGTTGTACTCTTTCAATATAGCACAGGGTGAACAGAATTTGCAAATCACTCCTGTTTGTTTTTATTAGAATTTTCCATACTCTCCCAAATTTTTGGGGAATCGGGGTTGTAAATGAACAACTTCTTAGCATTCTAAGCATTTCTACAAAATACTCACTATGCAACTGTGAACTGTGAACATTAGTTACCATTGCCTCAACTCTGATCAGAATCAATAGGCACATTTACTTTGCAAATGTGTTTTTAACTGATGTTAAATGCAATAAATTAATTTGGGGGGAAAATATTTGTAAAAGTCTTCCATGACTTACATTTGAAAAGGAGCAAAGGTGTGTCTGATAACATGGCAGACAGCAACAGTTGCTAACATAGCATTGGTCAGTAATGCTTTTAAGGCGGGACGTATTGAAGGGTCAATTATTCTGCATTTGACAAAATCGAAATCCATTAGAATTCTCAAGGTAGTAGATAACATTTCAATGACCAACACATTCTCATCTAATAGCCATGGAAACCAATCAAATTACAGCTAAATATTGAGGTAGATAGTGATCCAAGAAACCAACCAAGCCCTATCTCTGTAGGTGTCTTGTGTGCTTGCTGAAAATATTCTTCCTTTTCTCACAGTTTGACTTCAAACAAACTTTCCAATTAAAACGACTTTTACAAACAGGGCAGATGACTCTAAAACAGTACGCTGCTGACATATATGTTGCATCTTTCAGCCTCAGCTGAGCACTTTTAATATACCTGATTGTGTGCAATGGTTTAAGGTCTGAGAGCGCTACCTCAGGCCACACAACTGCAGTCTCAGCTCTGCGGTAGCGCAATGCCTCGCTCACAGCTGTAAAGATGGTGAGCTAGACCTCAATGCAGTTAACCTAGACCCATTCAAAAACATGGTTATGAATGATTGTAATGTATTGAATTCATTCAAATAGAGCTTGTGTGATCAGACCCTTAACCATGTAATCAGCAGTTCAGTAGAGGAAACATAATGACCCATTTATTTCTAATGTGGAATGTCAAAGCTCTGTTTTGATGGTAAAATCTGACTATGAAATATTTGAGAAAAAGGCATGAAGTCAGATGAGTCAATAAATAAACTAAAAGAAAAATCAGACTGAGAACAGCCTGTCTTCAGACCTGAAAATTCATCCTGAACTCATCAGTCACATGGTCAGAATGAGTTCAACTAATTAAACATTCATTGGCTACTTGCCCTAACAAAAATCAAGAGTTCTGACAAACCCCTTTGGCAACCTTGCCTGCAAATTTCCCACTCATTACTTTCACATGCAAATGAGCCTTGCGGCAATCTCTTCATTGTTGCAAGAGGTTTGCCATAGAAGTGTTTGTCAGTAGTAACAAACTGTCCACTGTTGCCCAAGGTTTGCTGCAAGGTTACTACTACGTTGCAAACTCAAAAATATTAGTGGCAAATCACATACCTCATTTGCATGTGAAAATAATGAGTGGCACATTTGCAGCAAGTTTGCCAGAACTCCTAATATTTGCATGGTAGACAATGCGATTAATCTCATGATTTTTGTAGTCTTCCTTTCGAGGGAAGAAAATAAAATTTGTAAGAGTTGGGTTTGGTAATTGCTGTGTAAAATTACAGTGTTCAAGGGGCACTCAATAAGTTTTTGTTTATGTCGTCTTGGACTAACTCTTAAACCTATAGGGTCATGGATGCACCATCATTCAAAGTTAAACATCATTTCAGTTAAAGATGCCATTGTAGAAAATCACTATTCATAGTCAGCCATGATTCATTTAATCCAGGAGTGAAAGTGTGCAATAACAGGCTGATTACTGAGATTTTTAGCGAGTAGTATTTGGCTGGTCATGTGATCATCATAACATGGCAGCCCCCAAGAGGAGACCATCACCGTGTAGAATAAGGTAGTATTTTACAAGATAACTGATATGATTGGAGTCTTCGTCTCATGTGCATGCTCATGGTTTTATACACGTTTCAAAATTATAATTTCTGAAGGTGTAAATCTCCTTCTGAAAGTGTTCTCCTTTAAACATATTTAAAACAATCTTCTTGTAAACCCACAAATTATGCAGACCCCAATTGTAATTTCCTTCATTGTCTCAAATACAATGTGTTGCAAATTTGGGATTTAAGCCTTTAATAATATAGTTTTGTCATCTAAGGGAACAAATGAGCAATGACAGTGACTTTGATGACTTGGAATCAAGAAGTGTTTCATTTTCATTTAGAGCTCGAGAGGTCAAGCAACTACTGTTAAAACGGGAAAAGGCAACATGTCCCAGACAACTTTCAAGCAAGCAAATAGAAATCTTTTTTTTTTTTTATGTTTTGTGTTCTGTTAAAATGGCAATTACTCTCAGATAGCATTATTTGAAGTTACAGTCTAAACTAGAAACTGAATTTTTAGCTGGTGAGCAATCCAGCTTAGTTAACTAGCTAAGTCCTGACAAACCAAAGAGGTCGCTTTTATGCGCACTATGCAGGGAAGACTCATGAGACTACGGTAAAGTGACTTTTATCTGTGTACCACCAAAACATTGCTCTAGTGACATGTAACAAGTGGTTTCAATCACAATATGTATAGTAATATATGTTTATATTATAAATGTAATATTATATTTTGGGACAGTCAATTAAATTTCACACATTAATTTAGTCAAATAAAAAAAATGGCTACTAATGTGTTGCTAGCTATGTGACTAGCAAACAAAGTCATCAGTAATGTCTATGGTCTAAAAAGTGTACAGGATATGAAAATGGCAGAAACTAATATGTTAAGAGCTCATAATGTTAATGTTTGACAGTTTGACCGACTAAAACTGTGCTTATGTTCTGAATCAATTTAACCAATTTGTTGCATTGCAATAACACCATGGCAGAGAGCAACACTTCTGGGCTCGTTCCTCATGTTTTCCTCTCTTGCTGTCATTGTGGTCAACAGAAAATGCTCACTAATAAATGGTAAAATTTTAAGATACAGCCAAAGGCAGAAATGTGTCTAGTGTTAAATAAATAGGATATAATTGATTTGTTCAGTATTTATTTGGTAACTGAAATGGCATAGTGCCAAGAAATCAGAAAATAGTGAGGCTATGATACAGTAGCTGCTACCGACATATTGAGCAAAATCATTAATGTACTAAAGCACAGAATAATAGCTATATAAAATGCGTCTGGATATTTTTATGAGTGATATCACTACATTAAAACGGGAGGAAGTCAAGTAATGGCTAATTACACCCAAAGAGTATATTGAAAGGATGATTTGAATATGCTAGGCTTTGCTTTCTGTAAATCCTAAAAAATCATTAAATCTAATTTCCATCTTCTTTATTCAGCAATTATTGCTCATTTGTGACAGTTGCGCTGTCTTTAATAGTGGTCTGACCGATATGGAACGATATGGTTTTTCAAATAGATGATACCAATATCTAGAGAACCAACATGATCACACAGGAAGTCGGCAAGTTATTTCAGAGAGTTCTGATACCTTGGATCAGCCACATTATGCCGACTCACCGACAAGCGGCATCTCCTATCAGACATTTTTGCATAATTTCTATTGTGTTTACCTTCCCTTGTGGTTAGGGCAGGCCGACATGAGTTTAAAAAAATAAAATAAAATAAATATATATATATATATATATATATATATATATATATATATATATATATATATATATAAAATATTTATATTTTTAAGCCGATTTTCGATATATATCACAATAATTATGTATTTTCTCTGAAATGGCTGAAAAATGTTTTCTTAATAATCACATTTGACCAACTCGCCATTTTTATGTTATTTTGTTTACTTGTGCTGCCATGAAGGATCATGAAATTAGTTTACTGAAGCACTCTTTATGAAAATTAATGCCCAAATAAAAACATATTAAAATCATTGTGATATTCACAGTATTGTTCAATTTTACATCGTCAGCAAAATCTTCGCAATTATATCGTTAATATTCGATATAACGGCCAGCCCTACTTGTGATGCAACCAGAAGCATGTTGCGTCAGCAGTGTGGGTGACCTGGGTTCGGATCTCGCATTGAAATCAGGAAGTAATTGCTTTCGCATAATTAGTGACGAGTGTGATTCAGAGGTTGCATTTTTTCTTCTTCCTAGATTTGGGTTGGGGAGGGGGGTACATCTTGTAAAATATGCATTCCTCTTCACTGTATTATTGCCTGTGCAGCTGAAAACAATGCGCTTTTGGCACTACTCCATTCACATTACACCAGGAAAATGAAGCTCACATGTGCCCATACACCCAACAACAGTTACCGCTTTGGCCTCTGAGGGCAGTGTTTCACATTTCGGAAAGTACAGTCCGATTTTAGCTAAAGAAAAGTCATCCTGCTGTTTCCGATTTCATTGTGAGATCAGTCTGTGAGAACAGTGTGTGGCCGATGGCTAATGTCATGCCATTATACATTATACTTTAATGATAGCAAACATGATGTAAGCAAAACTACTGAATTTATATTAAATGTAGGCTACTTATTTTTCACAAACACTCAAAATTCAACCATAAAAGTAATTGAAAATAAGCACTATCCATTAACAAAAGCTGTTAATTAACATATAGCTGAAGACGGCTTCTGTTATTTGACCAATAAGGCAGAGTTATCGGCTAATGCTGACAGCCTTAAAATGGCCAGATATCGTCCGATTAACCGTCCTGATTAATATATATTGGTCTATCACTAATCTGTTCTCAAAGCGATTGAGAATTATGTTATGTTGTTTTTACTGTTTAACATGAACTTGATCTGCTCTGACTTGCTAAATTGATTTTGTTTAGCATTTCTCTACTGTGGACCATGTAAACGTTCCTGTTAATTGACAAATGCATTTATATATTCATATTTAGCTTCGCAAGGACTCCAATAGTAATGTCATGAGAAGCTGTTTGCAAAGAGAGCTCGTGCCTCCTCCCTAGGGACAAGCACGCGACTAATTGGTCCTCCCCTACTGAATCATTACCCTAAAACAGACAGTCCTGCAGTGATCAAGAGCTTCAAATAAAGTATTTATCATATAATTATATATTCATTCATATGATGACCGTTAATAAAAAAAAAATATTTTATTTATTTTAAGTAGACCTATAGATTTTGTATTAAGTCTATTTGTATGTGTTAACTATTTATTTTCCAAACACTGGGAGTCAGTCATGTGATAAAAATAAACTTAGAAAATTTGTCAAATTAACTTACAAACAAAATTCAAACAATGGAAAAGGCGTTTGCTAAACCCAGCCACTGCATAGCTGAAGTCTCTGAGAGGAGAAAAATTCACTGTGAGGTTGCTTCGCAACGTCACGCAGGGAGATATCGAGTAATTCAGGTAATGCATGAGTCCAACGCAACGTCTTTCTCGAGACACGCACACACATATCTCCCCCTGCCGCTCTCTTTTCACCTCACACTGCTTCACGTTTCACACACACATGCACACGCAAGCACGAACACACTTGTGCAGAACCAGTGGACGCTAATGTTAACAATAAATCGTGTATTCAGACATCGTTTAGCAATATATGGACCCTGTCGAGCGGTGTCTTCAGCATTTGCATGGCTGAAAAGTTAAATGCGCTCCAAACTTCTCAAAATCTGTGCATCATAGTTAAAGTTAATGACTGGCAAGCACACAAACAGTGCGTTCATGAGCGCCGCGCGCTGTCGGCGGTGGACTGCAGCAGTAAATCCCCGCGCGCTCTCTCCGCGGCGCTTCCACGGGGACATCAGCCTGATAAAATCCTCGCGGCGGTGAACAATGGAGAGCACATTTCTCCCTAATCCTTCCCCGAGGAGTTGCACAAGTCATGAGCGGCTAAACAGACGAAATCATAAAAACAGGGTTTTTTTCAGCATACCGTCATATTGTTAAACATCAGTGTCCTTTAATAATGCACAGGTGTGATGCGTGCTGCTGCTGGTAGACCAAAAGTTCCGCTTCTAAAACATATCGCATCATCAACTATAATACCACCTGTCGTTACATGCTGGGGCAACTATCATAAACGTCATCGGCATCAATGCTCACTTGCTCAGCGACATTATTTTACTAACAAATATTTCAGGAACGTGCTAAGTTTGTGTTGCCCACCATATCGTTTAAATACGATAACAATTTGTATTTTCTATGAATAACATCTTTCCAATCAATCTGACACTTGCGTTCTAAAGAATCGAAGGATATTACTTCCTAGGAAGCATGATCATGTTTCCATACTAAAATAAAGCTAAAACATACGGGAAGGCGTCATTAATGGCTAGTCGCTCAAATGTGCAGATCTTAATTTTATTTGACATTAAAATCGGCACAAAAATACCTTTTGTCTAGACTCAATGATCTGAAACCTCGGTCTCTGCGGTGCCCGTGTATGGTCTGCAGCAGCACGACTGTGAATGTACAGCAGAATCATTCTCCCGTTCTCCCAGCCAACGAGATCGTTAGGAAGAAGACATCCCAACTTTGAGCAGACTTCAACAAAGTATGATCCCCCCCTTTCAATGTATCTGCATATTTGCAAACACTGGCCCCTTTTTTATTCGCACCTACCAAGGCAGATCCGAGCGGAGGGGAGGGCTTCCACTGTCCGAGCGCCCCTTCTCCAAGCCTGTCGTAGAGATTGACGGCAAAAAGAAGGGAGAAAAACCTTATTGTACACTTCCAGAAACCATGTAGTCTTCGACCGAGCTGAGCGCGTGAGGAAGAAAATAGTAAATTATAGCTAAACGTACTTTCCGGGAAGCTGAGCGTGTGGGCTCACCAACCTTTCGATTCTCGCAATCCCACCTCTACATCCAGAAGAACATGCAAACACACTTCATAGATTTTCGGAGCCTCCCGGAAAAACCGAACTGGACTTTCCGCGAGGCCGAGACGGAGAAGATACACGGGTAAACAAAGACGTTCGTGTTTGAAATGTCGAAACGTATCGTGTAGCGTGTTAAATTGGTACATGTCAAATGTGAACGATTAGAGGGTTTATGTTAGATGACTTCCTATGCACTGTGCTGCCTGTGACCCCCCTTCTATGAGCAAAAGTTGATGTGTCGTCATACCTCTTTAAGAATGAAACTTCCCTTCAACACATTCATATTTACCATAAAACAATGTCAGAGTGATGCACGTGGTGACTGCATAACTTTGTCATCTTACTGATGCTTTCCATATTAATCGTTAACTCCCTATGTGGACTAAAAAAGTGTGGATATTTCAATTATGTTTTGCACTTTTTGATACTTTGTTATGGAAATTAACATATGCATTTATTAATTAAAACATTGTATCAGTAGAGCACTGACCATACTCTGATACCCGTACTCATACACAATCTCATGAAAAGTTGTACATAATTTACGAGTTGGCTATTTCGTATGGTCTTGCACAATGTTGTTCGCATAAACTCGTACGAATTCATCGCGTGTACATTTCCGTATGTCTAATGCGGAAGTGCAAGTTCCGCGCACGAGGCGTTAAGGACATTCTTATTAATTTAATGCCATTACCCAAACCCCTTATCTTACCACTTAACCAATCAAAAGAGTGTGTAAACATTATAGGACGCTGTTGTGTATGACAGAAGCAAGTAATTGTCGCTTATGGAAACGATGTCCAGCGATGTCATTCACCTCAGGCAAGTCAGATGGCCATTGTGTCACGCGTCATCTGATAATAGCATAAACAGGAAAATAAATGTTTTTTGTGCACACTTGTTTATTTTTATGGCTTTTGCCCTAAGTGGAAAAGAAATGCAGGGTTGCGGAATTGGGAGCAGTTGGTAAGAAAATAACTCCGGGCAGAGGGCTGGTGAACATGCCGTTAAATTCAGCGGGAGCGATGGGGATATAAACTTGCTGTAGCGGCATGGAAAAAACAGACCCCCGCAGATTTATAGTATACCTTTGAGGCCAAAGTATACTTCAGCTGTCAATATGCGTGATGCAATTTCTTCATCAGCACTGTCCGTGAAGATTGACCGCGCACGGTTCAAATTTTCTCAACAGGTGGACACAGTCCTCCTCTGTGTGCAATGTTTGCGCATGCGCCCGCAAATGACTGTCCTTAAAAAGTTTCGCACAGCAGCTGTAGTGAGCATGCGTCCAACGCGTTCATATTCGGTCGCAGTCAGAAGAGTAAACTTTGAAATGCAACTAATTCCAGTGTATAATACAAAGAATAATGTTATAAATTTACACAAAAACGTTTAAATAAGTTTGTTAGTTTTATTCGCATTTCTCTACTTTGGACCATGTAAACGTTACTGTTAATTGACAAAGGCATTTATATATTCATATTTAGATTTCCAAGGCCTCCAACAGTAATGTCATGAGAACATTCATGCGTCGAACACTTTAGTAGGCCTACTCGGTCGCGATCAGAAGAGTAAACTTTGAAATGCAACTAATTCCAGCGTCTAATAGGCCTACAAAGTATAAAGTTATAAATTTACACGAAATCATTTAAAAATTGCAAACATAAAAAGTTTGTTAGTTGTAAGCTGCTAAATTAGGCGGATATGCATATACGCAGTCTGGGAAAGGGTCCATTCAATAGGTTATTAAATCCAATGTAGGCTGCCTTTTGAATTTTACACATACAATTTTAATTTGTGAAACGCTATTAATTATATTTAATTAGTTTGCTTTTTGAATTAATTTGAATTAAAAATATATTTTATTTTTGCTATGTAATTGTGCAGTCCGCGCTTGTAATCAGCGGTCAGATGTGGTCGTCCGGCTCCTTGTTTCGCTTAGTCCAGACCGCTTCTTTTGAATGTCCTGTCTGCTGGCAGGCGGCCAACCGAAGTGTGTGGAAATGACACCGCCAGGGCGGCAGAGATTTTCCTTCATTTCTCTCCTTCTCGATCGCAGACGGGCTGACATTGGCTAGAAAGTGGAGCAGCTCGTCAGGGACAATCAATGCGAATCGATCGAGCCGCGCGGGTTTGAGGCTCCGAGCTGGAAAATAACACGCGCACGAGCAAGCGAGCGCGCGCAAGCGAGAGAGAGAGAGAGAGAGAGAGAGAGAGAGAGAGGGAGGGATGTGGAGCCAGTACTCGCCTCTCTCTCACACACATACATTTCGCCTATTTATTTTATGTGAGGCGTTTTAAAGATCGTTTATTGATTAGATAATTAACGCCTGTCCTGACGCAAGGCTATTTTTATCACATTCATCAACTCTAAAAGGATCATGTTTTTCCTCACTTATCAAACTTAACCAAACGCAATGGTAGGCTACAGCACGAGGTTTGACTGCAGTTGCAGATTTATATTATTTCGAACATTTTGGCCAGTGTCAGTAGCTTACTTGTGTGCGACACCCATTTAATTTAAATGGCATTATCTGGGTAATGGTGTCATGAAATAATTTCTTTAATATGGGATAAACATCTTTATCTACATTTTTTAATAAGCCCAACAGTCTCATCATTTAGCTATCTCACTTGCTTTCACTCTCCATCCCCTGTTTGTGTAATATACAGTAGGTGCAGGTTTAAATTGAATTATGTCTTTAATTCCAGGGGATATTTCCATCCTTTAGCACAAAACATTTACTATTTACAAGGTGGAACTGAATCTTTTTATGTCTTGCAATAGGGCATTATCAATATACAGATAAGAGATTTAAAAAGAAAATTGCAATTGATAATATACCACTGTCTTCAAAAAGACACAGTTGTATCTAATTTGAGCATTTTTTGAAATTCATACGGTCAGTGTAATGCATAAAAACTTAAAGCATTGTATTCATTCAAATAAAAGAAGCAGTTAGCACTGGAGACTTTTAAAAGAGAGTTGTGACATTTAGAATTCATCGTGTCATGGGCATTGTGAAGAATTTATTTACACTCAAAAACATTTTTTGCCTATTTATCAGATGTTGCCATTTCAAATAAATAACAAATTTCCATCTAATTGAATTGCCTAATCTTTAGCCAAATAAAATATATACCTTAAAAAAGTAAGAGTAAATAAATATATATAAATAAAAGTTTTATTAATCACATTTTCTTCAAGATTATTCAATTCAATTAGATGGAAATTTGTTATTTAATTGAAATGGATACATCTTAAAAACAGGCTAAAATATTTGTTTGAGTGTATGCAAGTCTTATGGCTACATATAGGCTACATGTAAAATTTAAAAGACTGTTCTGACCATGTATATTCTTGCACAATTCTGTGATGCAGTACTTTAATGCACATTATCACCCTGATAAAGAGCCTGCAGTTTGACCTAAAAGAGAAATTAGTGGTCTTTTTGTTACTTTCAAACATCTTGGTATATTGTGGTAATGCCATAGCAACTGTGATGCCATGGTGATGCCATGGTAGCACACCTAAAAAACACTGGTAAATCTCTTTCACCCAAAAGAAAAAGAAAAGAAGAATAAAAACACTTGTAAATCCATGGTGATTACACAGGAACTGTAAATCCTGTGTAACAACTGAGTAGTAATATGATAATAATACTTTTGTAATGCCAAGCTGGCTTCATAATAATGCTGTCTGGAATAAAACTATGTGGAAACACCTTCATAAATGTATTGCAATAATGAAGTTAAATGATGTTACATTGACACTGTAGTAACTATAAGTGGTATGCCATAATCATATTTTTGTAACCAAATTGATCATGTTAAATATCTCAATTAGCATAGGAAACAAGCTCTTGCTATGTAAAAAGTTTGCCATTCTAATCTGTTCTATTATCAGCTGTCAGAGAACAATGCATGTTGGAGAACATCAACAGATTTTCCTTAGTTCAGAAATATCTAGCATGTGCAATGGCCATTACGTTCTAGTCCAGGTTCATGTTGCAATACACGGGTTGCCCAAGTTTGACTATTAGCATTTGTTTCAGCGATGACATATTTTTGTGGTCGTGGGCTGACTCGCACGGGTTTCGTCAGAGAGATAATCACACAATGGATGCATCCAGTCCCTCGCTGAAGGGCTGGCGTGAATAAATTGGACACGCATTGCTTCGTAATCCGCTGAGTGTCTCTATGGCTCTGGCAAAGTGCCTGGCCTCACCATATCTTACATTAAGCAGACATCAATCCGTTCATCTTCCTTTCGCTTTTGAAAATCACTTCCACGTCGAAGTGCCTGACCGCTTTCTGTGCCTGGGCTCCGTTAACTCTCAAGTCCTCCAGAAACTGATCCAAGAGAGGGGGAAGGGAGCAGAGAATTAGCCAACAGTCCGGCCCTGGTGTCTATACTGATTATGGTGACTTTTTGTGTTGCCAAATATGTGAATTGCGCTTAAGTGAACATTGTCTCAGAATGCAGCTATAATTCAGAAAAGAGCATACTGAGTGACACATATATCATGTGCTGTTCTTGTCCTCAACTGGCTGCTTGAGACATTCCTAAATATAAGACTCCAGGCTCTCTATATCTTTCTCCATTAGCCAATACCGCAAATACAAAAACAAACATGATGTTAGTCACATGTGTAACATGTAATAAAGGGCAGTGGTCACATCATGCTCTATCACTCATTTGTAATCAATTTATTCTGTTGAATCATAAGTAAACTTTATGACCTATGGGGGGAGAGTTCAAGACTTCTGGAATGTGAGTTTAAGTCTCTTGTTTGAGCAACAGTTGTGAGACAACCATTGAAAGCATCAATCCATTCAGTTTGGGAAAGACGATCAGCACAGCTGAACTTACAATTGTAATTCAAATATCAGAATTAGACAATTTGGTATAATTTGAGAAAGCTAATAATATATGATCACACTGGAAATCAACATGTTGCTTCTGAAAGTTTATGTACCCTGAAATCAAACTCATACTGCTGAATAATTGACAAGTTGCATCTCCAAACAGACATTTTTGCATTATTTCAACAGCAGTCACCTTCCCTCCAGCGCTTTGCATTAGAGGCTTAGGTTCTGGTCCAATGGGAGTCAGGCAGTAATTGCGTTCACATAAACTACAGTCATCATGATTTGGAGGTTATATTTTTGCTCTAAAATTATATTTTTACTCCACTGATGGTTAGGCATTGGGTTGGGGTTTGGGTAAGTGGGTAAACTTAATAAAATATGCATTCATGTTAACTGTACTGTATAACGTAATTTACTAATAATACAACTTGCTTTTGGCACACCTCTGTGCCCATACCTTCATCAACAGGTCCTGCTTTGGCCACTGGAGTCAGTGATTTTTGCAGCCATGCATACGTTTCACCGACTATTGCCAAATTCAAAGTGTGATCAGTCTGTGAAGTCATTATAATATTCCAAACATTTTACCTTTCCACTATCTGTCCAAACTAAACCTCTTAACATAAGTAGATATAGAAACAAAGAGTCTGTATTTCTCCCTATATTTATGTTTTTGTTTTGTTTGCATTTTTGGATGCTCTTAAGTGACCTTGGGTTTTAGAATGATGCCATATTAAAGCTATACTTTTTTTTATAAAAAAAATAAAATAAAAAAAAAAATGTTATAAATGAGAGAGTGCAACAAAATCCATCTTCCAAACCATTCTTTACCCAAATACTATAATAATGATTTATATTTTAGAGCTGTCATGACGGATTTCAAGGAAAATTGCATACATACTGTACGCCATTCTCCCGTGGGTGTTAACGTCATATAAATACACAGTGAAAATAAGCACCGGCTACTGTAGTGCGTGTATGGTGACATGGAGCTGAAAGTTTGTTGTCACAACGAACAAGAAAAATTGACCATGGATCATTCAGAATGGCAAACCTCTGGGGAATCACCGGTTGTAAAAACAAAGAAACCCCGAACAGAGTAGAGCCTACAAGCAAAAATGGAAAGCAACAAAGTTCGTAATAAAACCTGAATCAACATGGGCTTGGCTTTTCAGAGATGGTGAAAACATCAAGATCTGAAAGGATTTAAAAGCAACCCAGAGATGGCAAGATATTTTATTGATATGGTTTTTGTATAATTCTGTAATCACACACACGTCTGTGTGCGTGTAGTGAAATACAATAATTATACACACATGTGTATTGTTCTTTAAAACTGCAATAATTTATATAAATAAATCCTTTAGTCCTAGGCTTGTGAGTCTTGAAATTATGTTGACCACTGGTTAATGACAATCTATAAATTAGTTATTTTTAATTATTCTGGTCTGTCTGACCAGAAGTTATAAAAACTTTACAAAGTTTGACTATATCAGACTAGCAATCGTTATGTCTAATGTTAGCGAACGTTGCCTAACTTTTGTAAATGTATTCAAAACATCAATATTTCCATTAAGTCAATACGACAGCATAAGATATGGCACTTGCCTGCTCATATGACATGTTTTTGGATATCCATCTTTTCCTTTCTTTCGTTATTTATTTGTCCATTCGCTGTGATAAGTTGTCCTGCATCCATGTGTACACTGGTGCCTCGAAACACATTCATCCGCGCAGAGCCGAAGCACAATCAAAACAATTGTCTTCCGCAAGATGCATGCAGTTTTATTTTTTAACAGCTAGAGGGTCAAAAGTTACATAGTGTAGCTTTAAATAAACATATTATTATTATTATTATTATTATTATTATTATTATTATTATTATTATTATTATTAAAACTTGAGCCTCTCAAAAATCAAAAAGTGATGCAATACTGACAGCTCTAGATCCAGCGCATGAGACTGGCCCTGAAACTTCATGCCATTCTAAGGTTGACCTCAGATTTTTCTAAAAAGAAAGTGAGGATAAGAAACTGATATTGGACAATACTGATGTTTAGAGATTTACACCATTCGCCTATTTGTCATTCCAAACCAGTTCTGTCATGTTCACTGTTGTCTTTTGTTTTTGTGCTGTTATTTTGAAGTTTAGTTTAGTTCCTGTTTCCTGTTTGGTTTTTGTAGTCCTCTGTAGTTTCTTTTTATGATTGGTTTTCCCCTGATTGGTTCTCCTTCCCTGATTGTTTCCCCAGGTGTCCCTCATTCCCTTGTTTGTTCCTTCTGTATTTAAACCCTGGTTCTTTGTTCAGTCTTTGTCGATTGTTGATGTTTGTGGACGCCTGTTTCTGTGCTCGTTCTATGTTTATCCTACCAGTGCAACCTTTCTATGTTTTCTGTGTTTTTGTTTCATTTCCCCATTGCGGGTATTTCCTTTGTTCCTGTTTTGTCTGTTTTCACGTTTGTTCAATAAAACCTGCAAATAGATCCTCACTCCACGTCTGCCTTCATCTTATCCGTAACAGGTATGATTTTGTTTACAAAAGGAGATGTTAGGCAGTTTGTTATGGCCTGACAACCCCAACAGTCATTGTGTAGAAAAATAGCAGAATAAACATTTCTAAGAAATACTCCTTGTGTTCCATGAAAATAAAGAATGGCAAAAGGGTTTGGAACAGCAAAAGGGTGAGTAAATAATGACATAATTTGTATTTAATTGTATTTTTTTAATGATATATCAGTTTAATTAAAAATTTACTGAATCTATTATGAAAGTCATGACCTTTGTATCAGTGCTCAGAACTGAAAGCTATGAATTTCACAGAATTCTGATAGCTGATTCTGCATCATCTGTCAGTTTGTAATCTGATATTCTTGTCTCACTTGATGGAGAAAACAGACTTATTTTCCCCTGGGAAATTGCTTTGTTTTATCTAATTCTAAACACTTAAAATAAGCATATTAATTTACGTCTTAAAAGTGGATAGGCCTAATTATTAGATGCTCTTTGTTACTCACAACAAACTGTGTAACATTTTGACATCACTGCAATTGATCCATTTACAATTGTGCAATGAATGCAAAGCATTTAACCCCCTCTTGTCAGAATCCTAAGGCATAAAGCTGAAGATCAGCATCAGTAAATGCATGTATATTAAATTGACTTTTACTTCTCTTCAGAAATTCTCTCACTACTAATAAAACTCTTCACTACATGTTTGATAGTAACACTTGTTCCTCACTACTAATAAAACTCTTCACTAGATTTTTGAAAGTATCATATGTGTCTATGCTTGTGTTTGATACCCATGTGTGTCCTTAAAGTATAGCGTCAAAATGGAAAATACCAAGAAGCCTGTTTGGAGAGGGAGAGGGAGAGGGAGAGGGAGAGGGAGAGGGAGAGGGAGAGAGAGAGAGAGAGAGAGAGAGAGAGAGAGAGAGAGAGAGAGAGAGAGAGAGAGAGAGAGAGAGAGAATGCCTTGGTAGGAGGGAACAGCAATGCGTGACACAGGAGAGGTCATGGTAGGTCGCTGGCACCGGGGCTGTGGCCACATTCAGATCTTTGTTGCGTTCCCTCTGCGTGAGATGAGGTAGAGGCACTTTTCTAAAAGAGAGAGAGATTGAGAGAATTTAGAGAGATTAGTTTTACACTGCCCACTGCTGCCCACTCCAGCTGTATACAATAAATGACCAGCCGGAGTACCCCAGAATATATGCTAGAGTGAGAGTGCAAAAGGAGGAAGATGTCCAGTTTCGCAGATGCTCAGGAATGTTGCGAGTTTTCCAAACAAACACCGCAGAGCTGCTCTCTCCACTCTATGCTGGGCCACACACACACTTCCCTGCATCCAGCACTTAGTACAGCAAACTTCTCATTGTGCTGGATGTAATATTCTGCTAATGCATCATCTGATATCTTTTCTGATTCTCATGTCTTTCTTTGCTCATATGCTCTGGACTGCTAGTGGACCCCTCTGCCCTAATGCACAATGTTGAGTTCAGTAGGAATGACACTAATCCTGTGCTTGAGTTTAAGAATAGAGACCCCTGAAAATGACTCCAGTACTAGTATGAGTGTTTCTTTTAAAGTAAAAGTACAAAGGTATGTACTTAAGTATGAAAAGTAAAAGCCCTGTTGAAAAGACCAGCATGCACTGTAAAATGTGCTGGTAATATTGACAGAAAAAGATTGTAAAAATGCTACAGTAAAAAAACTGTTAATGGTTAACTGGTACTATCTTGAAACCTAAAAATTATATATAATTTTTTTACCAAAAAGTTTTAATTTGACAGTAAATAGTAAAAAAAGAAATCATAGTAAAAAGTATTATTTACCTTAGAGTTAACTGTGAAAAATTATATTATTTTAAACAAGGCAATGCATGTACCTTTACAGTAAATTACTGTTAAAATTACTGTGAAAAAGAATAATTGAATGTTCCCTAAAGTCTATGCCTGTCCAGTCATACTTAATTTCATTTTATTGAAATATTTATGTTTATAATATATATATCATTCATGTGCATTGGAGTATTTTAAGTTACATATTGTGTTTTTTAGTTCATGTTTATAGCATTACATTATTTTAATGTCACGTGTGCAACCCTGATGGTATTTTGTGGTTTTTTTTTTTCTTATTTTTGTGAAATAATGGTCAGATGGAATGACGATCCAGTACCCAAAACACAATATATACCAGCATTTTCAGCAGAGATTACTTAGCTTAAAAACATATTAAACAATGTTTTTTTTTTTTTTATGTAGAAAAATCCTAAATGCAGAAAGCTTTGTGTGAGGGTTAGGTTCAGGGTTAGGGGATAGACTCTATAGATTGTACAGTATAAAAATCATTATGTCTATGGAGAGTCCTCATAATAATAGCTGCACCAACATGAAATCAACTGCCACACAAATTAAATAAAAATATATACCTCATGGTAATATAAATAAAAAACCAAGAGAGAAGAACAAATTTAATAAAATGAGGAGTCTAAAGTATTGTAATTCAGTATAATTGAAACAATGGCTAATAAAGTACAACTGTTGATTGTGAATTGATTTGATTGAAAACAGTTGATTGAACAATTAAAGTTCACTTTATTATCCTGCTGTTTCAGAGCCACATTTGATGCAAATGTCTAACTGACCGATCGCATTACAGCAAGTTTGAATATGCAGAAATGCAATGAGAAATGAGAGCTACAGAGCACATGGAGGGGAAGATGCGCTAGGCATTGAGGATGCTGGCTTAGTATCACAAATTTTGATTTATTTATGTTTATATCATTCACAGTTTTATTATATAGGTTATTTCTTGCTTTCAGGAGGAAAAGCGTGTTTTTCTGGAATGTAGTAGAGTCAAAGGAAAGATATTAACTTTGGAATGTAAGTACAGATTCTTGAAAATGTACTTAAAGGAATAATTCAACCCAAAATGAACATTCTGTCTTTATTTACTCACCCATATGTTGTTACAAACTGTGGTTATTCTTTTTCATGGAACACAAAAGGAATTTTCAATTCCAATGAAAAAAAAAAAAAGAGCATAAGGTTTTGGAAGGTGAGCAAATAATGACAGAATTTTTTATTTTGGGATGAATTATTCCTTAATAACAATAATGGAATATAAAAATCTATATATATGTGGCATAATTGGACTCTCTCTCTCTCTCTTCTCTCTCTCTCTCTCTCTCTCTCTGTTCAAGAGCATATGGTTGCCTGTCAAAAAGCAACCATAAGTGAAGGGGTTGTGCTCTCTATCTGTCTCTGTACCCAGTAGCAGAAGGGCAAACAAGAGAGAGAGAGAGAGAGAGAGAGAGAAAGAGAGAGAGAGACCATTGAGCTTCACTGGCAAGTGGCAGGGAATTCGGGGAGGAAGGGGCTGAGGGATCTTAACCCTCAAGGCTAAATGACTAGGACTGTCATCAGAGGAACAGGTGTGGTCTAATACTGATGTTTACACAGGAGATGCTGATGAGACAGATCTGTCAGGGAACAATTTAAAAATATTGGGCTTGCACAGTCCTGTAAGGGATTTCTAAATACTCAACAACAGCCCAACAACGAATGGTGTTACCCAAACTAATGACTATGAAAGAAATAACAGATGAACTAAAAGGGGAAGCAAAGTATCCTGCATTTCTGTAGTCATTCAGAGCAAGTGCATGTAGGAGTAAAACCTACAGTAATAGATTACCATCTAGTGTTCATATGGCTACATTGCGGGCATTAAAGTACAAGTCAAGACCTGATGATTGTATTGGAGTACTGTTGCCAAGTTCGCAAGTATTCCTGCAAGGTTTGGCTACTTTTCTATTGTTGCCTTGGATACATGTTTCACCACAGTTTAATGATTTGACATATTGCACAAATTAGATTCATTTTGTATATTTTATTATATGTATAGTATATTATATAATTTACTGAAATGATATCCTATTAAACAGACCCCTGACACCACATAGAAGTGGTCTAGCACAAGTCACCCACTTCTGCTAATGCATTCAATATGCAGTTAATTTCTAGTGAAATAGTATGCAGCAAAAATATGGTAACTACTGGTAATACATATCATATTTTATATACATATAAGTAAAAACAGCAAGATACAGTGTGTATTTATAATACCTAAGAAACTCTCTAGAGGCCACTATTACAATACATCTGGCAATGATATCGTTTGATTTTTTTTTTTTTTTTTTTTCCTATGGTTATGAATTTTGACCTATGTTAAACAATGGGCATGACAATTAAAGAAAATAAAAAATGCATATAAGATAGGTATATAATAATACTAATTATAATAGACAGTGTTTTTTCTTTAAAGGAATATTCCAGTTTCTCAGACCCAGGGTTGCCAGATATTCGGGAAAAATTACCAATCAAAACAAACTAAAGAAATGACACTGGTACTCTCTTAAGTGTGGCATATTTTGAGTTTAGGCACTGGGGTCATTTCTTTAGCTAGATTTGATTGGTCATTTTTCACGAATACCTGGTAACCCTGGATCTGAGTATGCATTGACCTTATACGTAGCGAGCAGAAACAACTAAAATGCAAGCCCAAACATGACAGTTGGTCACTGAGACATATCGACTCCTAACAGAAAATGTTTGAATGCCTTCTGTATGAGTCGAATGTGTTTTAGTTCTGATAGAAGACTGATCCACAATGAGAAGGCCTGTCCCCTGCACATTTTGCAAGCCTTTGACTTTGTGTCCTTTCATAAACAGCAAGAATAAGTTATTTCTAATACATTACTGCACTAGTGAACGTGTGACTCCTAAACTGAGTTTGTAGTCTCTGAACATACGTAACTTTAGCCTACCCTGACCACTATTGGTAGAATAAGGTATTGCTAAATCATAGAAATGCAAAAGAAATGTATTTTAAGTAAGAATATTAATTTTATACGACACCCTCGTCTTTGACCATCTCTGAAATGACTATGACAGTTTTTCGAAATATATTACAGGTGTTTGATTCAAAAAGACTATGACCCAATTTGCATGGATTTGTTCCAAAAGAGTTTACCAAAAAGGAAGAGAGCATGGGCCAGATTGTGCTGTATATTGCTGTGAAGTGTGAAAAATAAAGGTGGTTTGCAGCCAGGTCTTGAGAACACCGGTTGTCATCTACTGGTCAAGTAGAGCTTTAAGCCATGAGCAAAGCCATTTAGCAAATACATGTATATATGTAATGTCTTTGAAGTCCATCCTGGATTAACTGCAGAAATTCACATAGATGCAATTGTCCTTGTTAGTTGCCTGATGAAGGATTTATTGCCAATGAATTGATAGTCTATGTATTCCATTCCAAGAGTGCAGTCCATCATTAGATCGAGGTGATGCAGGCAGAGATCAGTGAGGTGCATCGCAATTTAACCGGCCGGTAATTTCAGTGAAGTCCTAAATTCAAGGTTCAGGCAATGGCATATGAAGTATCCCATATCTTATGGTTGGAGTTGGAATCAGTTCATCCTCTGAAGTCCATCGTAATAGACTGAAGTGATGTTTGGCTGGCACCGCCTGCTATTAGTCATCATCACACAGCAACACAAAGCAGTGGAGTCTAACACATAGCAGGAATGGATCTGGATCCAGCCGGTTCTGGTGACCTCAGGATAGGAGTCCTGAGGTTGAGACAGGAAACAAATAAAATAATATTAGCATAGATGCCATTCAATTTATTGCAGAGTTATTGATCATGATCACTGTTTCTGGCAGACCGAACTAAAGCAGCCTAATTGTGAGTTGAAGGATAAATTAGGTGTTTACTTGTTGATCTTGCCATCCAATCTCTTATTTCATTGAGACACTGCTAAATCTCAACAGGTTTTGAAATATAAAATTGTGTATCGTCGGCATAACAGTGGAAACTTATTCCACGATTCCTAAAAATATCTCCCAGGGGAAGCATATACTAGAAGAAAATCAGAGGCCCTAAAACTGATACCTGTGGCACTCCATACTTTACTTTTGTTTGGTTTGACAATTCCTCATTTACATAGACAAAGTGCTAGCGGTCTGCTAAATAGGACCTAAACCATGCTAATGCAAATACACAAATGCCAACATAATTCTATAGCCTATTCAAAAGAATGTTGTGATCTATTGTGTCGAATGCAGCACTAAGATCTAAAAGCACTAGAAGTGAAATGTAGCCGCGATCAGATGATAAGAGCAAATCATTTATAACTCTGATAAGTGCAGTATATGTACTGTGATAAGGCCTAAATCCTGACTGAAATTGTTCATATACAATTTATCTGTAGAAATGAACATATTTGAGAGGAGAGATTTGAAATCGGAAGATTTGAAATCGGTCTATAATTAGTCTATTCTTCAGGATCAAGTTGTGGCTTCTTAATAAGCGGCTTGATAACTGCCATTTTAAAGTTTCTTGGGACATGTCCTAAGGATAGCGAGGAGTTAATAATATTAAGAAGAGGTTCAGAGATTAAAGGGAATACCTCTTTTAAGTGCTTGGTTGGTATTGGATCTAACAAACATGTTGTGGCTTTTGATGTTTTGATAAGTTTTGTTAGCTCTTCATGACCAATGACAGTGAAGGATTGAAGTTGCACATGAGGAAAATTATGAGACAGTGTTTTCTGAGGTACTGTGACAGATTATTGCATAATTCCCATTTTATTTCTAATTATTTCAATTTTATCAGTCATTACTATTGTGCTGCGATGGAATATCTGGTTCTGTTGAGGCTTTATTCCAAACCAATTTAGCCATAGTACTGAACAAACACCAAGGATTGTTGAGGTTATTTTCTATGAGTTTGCTAAAATATGCTGACCTGGCAGCTTTTAGTGCTTGTCTGTAGCTACAGACACTATCCTTGCATGCCCCGTGAAATACCTCTAATTTTGTATTCTTCCACTTGCGCCTAACCCTTTAATCAAAGGGGGGCGACACTGTCAAGAGTGCTAGCGACTGTATTTATGTTCTTCTAGGCTTTGGGGCTTACTGAGTGTACGAGATAGATCTGGAAGATTTTAAGTGAAGCTATCCTTAGTGGTCGAAAGAAAAGTTTTACTCGAACAATAGCATGGTGTAGATTGAGTAACTTTAGCTGATCGCAGCATACAAGAGATGAGGAAATTCTATATTATCAACATCAACTCCATATGACAGAATTAAATTGAGCATATGATTATGGTGATGAGTTGGTCCTGTTACATTTTGTCTGACTCCAAGAGAGTTGAGAATATCGATAAATGCTAATCACAATGTGTCATATTCATTAGCTATGTGAATGTTGAAGTTACCAACAATTAAAGCTCTATCTACAGTAACTACAAGATCTGATAAAAAAAATTAGCAAATTCACAGAGGAAATCAGAATAAGGCCCGGGAGATCTATATACTGTAGCATGGGTAAAAGACGACAGATTTTCATTATTTATATCTATATCTGACAGTGTCACATTAAGCATTATTAATTCAAAAGACTTAAACTTATATCCTGTCAATATTCATGTTCCTTGAATCAATATTTTATGTGCTGTTCCTTCATACTTCCATATTTTAGAGTGTAAGCCTTAAAGGCTCATGAATCCCAAAACACATTTTTGAACACACGAAAACAATAGCACTCACTATGTTTGTTGTTAAGGGTAAAGTATCCTTTTTTTATTTTAATTTTTTTGACGTGACAGAAATTCCTGGCTGGTCCATCAGAATGGACCGCAGTCAATAGAACATTTTAAACAGTGTGCAGTTAATATTTTTTGTTTTGGACCTGTTTACTTTAATTACTTGCCTTACTGAACACAATTTTTTTTATTTAAATAATATTCTACGGCAATAAACATTATACCACAAACACAGTCAATAGAGTTTAACCATTCACAAGTTTGCATGTAATTATAATATTGAGATAGCGGTAAATGGTTCAACTGGTGTTTGTTAAATCATACAAATTAAAAAATAAATACAAAAATTGGTGTGACAACCTTTGCCTTCCAAACAGCACCAATTCTCCAAGGTACACCTGGACACAGTTTTTCTAGATTGTCGGCAGATCAGTTGTTCCAAACTACTTGGAGAGCTTGCCACAGTTCCTCTATATATTTAGTCTGTCTCTTCATGTAATCCCAGACTGACTCAATGATGTGAAATCTAAAATGTATGTTTCCTAATACACTAAAAGCAGAATATATAAAATACCCATCGTAAGACAAATGTTTTTGAGAAAAATATATTGCATCTACTTTTGCACATTAACCATGTATATGAGCATTTATGTATGTAACCGGAGCCAGCTGGTACATGCTTTGCAGTGTGCATAAACCTCATTACCCTTGTGTCAACAAACGCACTAGCGACTCTCACGAGATATTGTAGCCTTTAGTCTCTTTGTTATGAGCTTCGCCTTTCATGGCGAAGATTTCGGTTCGAATCCCGGGCGGAGCGGGTTGAATTGGATCGATTACATATATTAAGTTAAGTATATACTGTTTATATGTTGACATGGGCATTTTTGCATGGGTGTCCATTTAACTCTCATTTAAAAGCAGTTAGGCTATCTAGCCTATTTAAAAGAAAATAATATGTTATATTCTCACTACCCAATTACAATGCCCTAAACCCAAAGTTTAGTGAATATAAAGTTTATGACCAAGACCATTATGTCCTGATTATTCAATTATATCAACTATTGATTATTAAACATGGCGATTGCGCAGCGGGCGCATTCTCGGGAAAGCCCTTCACCTCCACCTGATGGCAGCATCATGCAGCCCCTTCACGCGGGTGCGTGGGAGTTCCCCGCTTCGCCATGTCGCGGTGGTGCAACGCGCTTAAAGGATCTCCCGAGTAGAGCTCTCTCTCTCTCTCTCTCTCTCTCTCTCTCTCTCTCTCTCTCTCTCTCTCTCTCTCTCTCTCTCTCTCTCTCTCCTGTTTCTACCACCCCCACCCCATCAGCTCCATCCTCCCCCTCACGACAGTCAAGAGTCTCAGCAGCAGCATCCTCTACCCTCTCTAGGCAGCAGCATTAGCATCATCCCAGCGCTGGCGGTGAGACACATCCGAGTGATGCCACTGCACCAACCGCATCTCGCCACAGCGAAAACACACCGAGAATAAAGCGCTTCTTCTGCGAGGAGGGAGAAACACATTCGCCTGGAGACCTCCGCTGCCCATGAAGATGTCTAACGCCGACATGGTCTTGAACTCCACCGATCGGATAGTGAAATGTAGGTGTAGATTGTTTGTTTTGTTTGTCTCCTTGCTGAAAGGCTTTATTTGGTGATCGACAGATATCGTGGCGTTATTTATTTACTAATCGTTAATGTTGTCTGCACATACAGTATAGCTAATTAGTGACAACTTCGTATTGATCACATTTTAAGTGCTCATAATCACAGAGAACTAACTGGTTTTTAGGTTCTGTTCATAATGGAGCTTCAATCGTGCTTGGTCGGGTGATTTTGGTCTTAACTGAGTTCAGGCGCAGGCAGACGGAGGTGCGTATGCGTTAAAGGTAGATCCACTGGAGGCGGTGATGCAGCAGGATTTAGGTGGCATCACGCAGCCCTTCCTGTATTCTTCAGAGACAATCCAGATCGAAGCAATAAGGTTATCCTGTAATATTTACCTCTCAGTGATCGGGTTGCTTTCCCGAGGGAAACCTCCAGTCTGAAAGAAGCCTCAATCATTTGAGCTGGAAACTGTTACGCCACCGTTGCATCCGATGGATTTGCTCACATTTAGTGGTCACAGAGCCTACATTAATATTCACACGTATTCATAAGAACATAAACGCCGAGTTCTCAGAGCTTGAATGTTTTCATCTGGAATGCAAAACAATATTGATGGTCTTTTTATGTAAATTAGACATTGCACAGGACTACGTCTTTGAATTCATAAATTTTTGTTCTGAAAATAATAATATCTATACGAACAGCGTTGTGTTTATAAGCAGGCCAAATATATTTTAAAATGAGCTTGTAACTGTATTGTTTGGTATTGTTTTATATGGGTTGATAGCCTTTATCTGTGAGCTCTGGCCCTCTGATAAAAGCTATAATGGTCAGATTTTGGTTTTCACCTTTAATTAATTCTCTCTACAACTCCTCTCTGGGCTGATATGTCTCTCTCTCTCTCTGATATGTCTCATCCAGTGGTGCAAGCGTAATTATTTTGTGATTGTAATAGATATACTTGTAGATTTGATGACCATTCTGAATGGCAAAAATCTTGTGGGCTGTACTTTCATCTTATCTCTTATTTGCACTGCACTGTCATGACATTTGCATTACTATTGCATGAATTTTACTCTGTAGTTTCAATATGTAGTATTAGCACTTAAAGGAATAGTTCACTCAAAAATGAAAATTCTCTCATATTAATTTACCCTGATGCCATCCCAGATGTGTTTGTCTGTCTTTCTTCAGCAGAACACAAATTAAGATTTTTAGAAACATTTTGAAACTCTGTAGGTTCTTATAATGTAGTAAATGTGTGCCAACTGGCTATTTAATGGTCCAAATGCATATTAAGCAGCAGAAAAGTAATCCACATGACTCCAGTCGATCAATTTGTGTCTTCTTAAGCAAACAATATGTTGGCGTAAGAAACAAAATAATTAAAAAGTTTTATCTTTAAATTGTTGCTTCCGCCCAGTGCTGTATTGCTGTTTGAAATGAACAAACTCTTGTCTGATGTTCGTTCCTCTGTTGTGTACAAAGCGCGTGCTTCTGACTTCTCGAGTGAACATGCCGCTTACGTCACTGATGCGTCGACTGCTAGCAGGAAGTGATTTTTTAAAGTTAATAAAGCTTTAATTATCTATTTGTTTCTAACACCAACCTATCAGTTTGCTTCAGAAGACATTTATTAATCATCTGGAGTCATGTGGATTACTTTTATGCTGCCTAAATATGCATTTGGACTGTCATAGCCAACAGCCTTTTGGCACTCATTTACTTATATTATACTTATATTATTATAAGGACCCTACAGAGCTTCAACATTTTTCTAAAAATCGTAATTTGTGTTCTGCTGAAGAAAGACAGTCATACACATCTGGGATGTCATCAGGGTAAGTAAAATCATGAGAGAATTGTATTTCTGAGTGAACTACTCCTATAAAACACTACTTGTCTTAATATAGTTCACCCAAATTGAAAATTCTGTTATAATTTACTAACCCTCATGATGTTCCAAACTCATATGACTTTCTCTATTATATGAAACACAAATGGAGATGTTAGGCAGAATGTTTGGTCACTGTTCTTTTTCATTGAATGGAAAAAAAGATAAATAAAAGTCAACGAGGACTGAGGCTATCATTCTCCTAAAATACATTTTTGTGTTCCAATGAAGAAAGTCATGTTGGTTTGGAACAACATGAGGTTCGTAAATGATGACAGACTTTTAATTTATGCCAGAACTATCCCTTTAAGGCCTTACTACATAATCACACATATCAGGTTGAAGATAACCTCACATGTTATTCATGCCATGTTGACCTGGATTCCTTTATATGCTTATCATTTTCGGCAGAACCTTTGGTTTGGCTCAGTGTATCAGCATTTGAATGGAGCTAATTCTTTTCACAATGGCCATAACTCAGAGTTTGATGTAAGTCATCTGTCCTCTCTAAAAGTGAAGGTCATATTAGTCACTGCCACACATAATGAGTGATCGTGGTGACCCCCATCCATGCACCGGCTACCTCATATTCCCCCAGTCAAACTCCCAGTAGCTTGCTGTAGATCACCAACATGTCATTCTGTGAAACACCTCACTCGCAGCTCACCCCTGTACTTAGCAGTCTGTCTCCTCTCCCCCCATGTATCTAAGAGGGCTCTTATCATCAACAAAATGCTTTAATAAATAACAACATCTAAAATCCCATTGATGAGGTTAGGTGAGCATTCATATTTAGCAGCGTGCAGCACCAAACACAGGGAACAAACAAAGAATTTGTCTCTGTATAGAACCCATTGCAGCAAAGTAGGATTTCATAAAATAGTGCATGGTGAGTCATTTATAGAGTTTCATTTACTAAGTGTTTGTAGAGTTAGGCCTTTCATTCCTGCACTGACAAAATGGACTTTAACGTGCTTTCCATTTAGTGTTATACTTTTGGTATGCTCGCCTGTTCTCATGGGAGCTGCACTGTGGATCATTCGTTGTATGCTAAATTATTATATTTCACTCTCAGTGCTAACACTTACAGGCTCGTTTCCAGTTTATGAATCTGTCTAAATGTTCCTCCTTGTGCAGTATGAAACTTGGCATTCTAACATTTGATAAAAACAAACTATGGGGCAAATTTACTGTACATTCTGGAAAACATTTACAGATTTGGCTGGGGAAAAAAGGTTATACATACAGAGCATTCATTTTTTTATATTTAGGTGTACACTGAGAGTGTGGCTGTATGATGTAGCTAAACATTTTAGCTTAATATTTTCACCATTTTCATGACATTTGATATACAGTACTATACATTATAGATCAAATATCTCTTGTTGGCAAGTAGGGCAGGGCATTAAAATGATATTTATTGTAAGAAAAAAAATCTATATTGAATATAAACTTTTGAGCAACTTTCTATATTTAGCCGATCTACATCTAGATGATCGGATCAAGTACAGCTAGCGGCAACCTAGCTACCTAGCTTCCTCGCCCTGCTGTCGTGGAAACAGCAATGAGGCTCAGTAGCCACTAGCTAGTTGTGTACTGAACAAAACAGCACTAACAATGCAACTTACAGCTTTCGACTGAACACAACAGCAACTCCGACATCAACACCATTTCTGTTTATTTTTGTACTATTTATGCAAATGTTTTTCCATGATCCATGACAGGCAAGAAAATATTTCTTCTTCTTCTTATTATTATTATTATTATTATTATGTTTATATGCGGTTGGCAATCCAGCTTATGGTGCATTACTGCCACCTACTGAGCTGGAGTGTGGACCATCACAAAGAAGTCTTTCAGTGGAATCAAATGACCTCATGAAGCAGGGGCGTAGCAAGGGTGGCCTGGGTCCACCCAAATTAGACCCAGGCCCACCCAGAATATGAGATATTATTCTATGACTTCAAATATATATTTATAAAAAGTGTACAAATGTATAAATTCACATTTCTGAGAGTGTGAAAGAACTGTTGAATGTGCCACTTCTCTGTTGTTAACCAAAATTTGGTTAAACAACATTTGGGCATAAACTTGCCCATCCATTTTTATCCAATCTACTGGTTATGCCTTTGTCATGAAGATGGTGAAATTTCATCAAAAAGAGGTCACAATTTATGTAGGATTAAATCCAAAACAGAGTATATTTTAAAGGTAGCTTATACCCTCTGGAATTTACTTGTAAACAAACAAGTTATGTTTAAACTAATTCCTGAGGATAACAAACATGAATGAAATGCAGTTCCTCCCCCATTAATGGTATAAAATGGGTATTGTGATAAATATCGATATCGAACTGTAACAAAGTTCCACGTAAGACATTAAACAAACACTTTTCAGTGTATAACAAAAAGGGGTGCTTTTCAGCCAGCAACATATGAACATAAAGACACACACACACAGACAGACAGACAGGCTTCGTGCATCTCTCTCTCTCTCTCTCTCTCTCTGGCGCCCCCGGCTCCTCCTTATGTCTTTCTCCCGCTGACTGGGGCAACTCAGCGCCAGACGTGAACCCTCATGTCTGGTCACATACCCTCAATGCCCGATTCAGACCGGAGAACCAACCAGGTCTGACCTACTCCCCCCACTCCTTCATGGAGGGGAGGAGTTGACCCATCATCCGTTTCCGCCACCGGCTGGTCTTCCCCGCCTCATGGGAACCTGAGTAGGATGAGAGGAGAGAGAGAGAGAGAGAGAGAGAGAGAGAGGAAAAAGAAAACACTTCGGTTCGCCGACCCCCGATCATGCAGTCATGGTCCTCGGCCAGATGCACTGCCTCCTGCCGGACGGCAGTGGGTTCCTCCACCTCTAGGTCGGACGGCAGAGGCGAGGACTCCATGACAACGCATCCTTCCTCCTTCCTGGGTCATGTAACAAGGTTCATTCTTAATGTGGAAGGAGGAAGCAAAATAAATGTACTAACAAATGAATCGAAATAAAATCCAAGGACTCAATTAGGGGCAATTGTTTGTTGACACAACAACAAACCTTCAGCCTACTGTTCTGATTGTGAAGATTCAGAGTGTGATAAGTGAAGTGAATGCTTACAGAGACACTATTTATTTATTTGGGTGTGAAGAAAGACAGTGTTCTTCAAAGACTGAAACCTGTCAATCAGAGACTAGCTCTACATCTGTAAAGCAGAGAGTAGGAGGGCAAAGTGTTGCTTCAGCAGAGCCCTGTGAATGCTGGTGGGAGTCTAGCTGTCAGTAGATGATACTAGCCCACTCGCTGTTCTGGGCTGCCTGTTTGCCAGGCTTAGCACGGCCTACTTTAATGAGTCCAATTCTAGGACATTAACTGTGTTAGTTCTGTTGGGGCTTGGAAAGCCACATGGGGCTCTAGAGGTATTGTCAGGATATAATCGGGACACTCATAAAGGTTAGTCACCAAGCTGTGTTATGTTCCGATTACGACATCATATGAAGATACATTTTGTAACATTGCTGTTGTAACAAGCTGTGCTGTTGTTTATTAGGCTGCTTTCACTGCATGGCCAATGTATGTGGACACCCCACTTCTGGTTAATGGATTTGGCTATTCCAGTGGTTTAAGAAAGACAAATCTTAATGCTTCCGAATGCAATGACATTCTAGACAATTTTGTGATTGCAATTTGTGGCAACCGTTTTGCAAGGGACCATTTTCTGTTCCAGCATAATGCCCCTGTGCACAAAGCTAGGTCCTTAAAGAAATTATTTACTGAGTTTGGTATTTGAGATGACGCTTGTCAGTAACTCGGCAAAACGGGGTCGATATCAGGGTACCGGAGCATTTGCTAGCAAGTTGTCAACCTCCCATGTGAACATGTTGGAGACAATTAACTCCAGACTGTTGTGCTTTGTAACAAATGCTAGACCAGGCTGAGCTCATTTGTTTACCTTCAACAGAACTAATTGTTTTAATTAAATGGAAGTGAATGATACAGAATATACCCCCATCAGAGTGGAAATGCTCTCTGGCCCCAATCAGGTGCTCTGTCATTTATGTTTCAGTTTCATTGGTTAATCCAAATATCTAATTTCCCATTTTCAACATCAACACAGTTAAATGTCTTACTAATCTTGTATTTTCCCTTTGAATTAGTGAGATCCCTTGGGCTATTGTTTGAATGATCAATTTACTCAAATGTGAACATAATCTGGTAGCTAGAGGATGAAGTCCATTCAAGCCCAGTTGTATGAAACAAGTACACTGGAGTAAAGGCTAAGGTGGAGTAATTAATAACATGATTAAGAGAGAGTAAGCTGGATTCTCAGGATTGCCTAATATGTGAATGCAAGCTTTATATATTAGTGTGTGTGAATTATTTAAGCTTTGGTTTGCAGCAGTGTTTCAGTTCACATGACTCTCTTACATAACAACACTTCCCTGAGGTCTACTGATGAGATGGAAAAGAGGAGGGAGATGAGTGAGTGGAGAAGAAACAATGAAAGGGAGGATGAAGACAGATGAAGGATGAAGTCTTAGAGACAGAATGATGGAAAAGGTGAGGGGTGGGTGTGAAATGGGGAGTTTAGTGTGCAAAGGCTAGAGCCATGTAGGAAATAAAAATGTTTCCATGGAGAAAGGTGGACAAAGGATCTCAAGGACAGCAAAAGAGAATATGAAGAATGACGTGGAGGGAAAGTGACAGATGAGAGCCAAAGCTGACAGGCAGGGAAAGATGGGAAGGCATGATAGTGAGGGGTAGAGAAATAAGAAGATAGAAAGGAAAGAGAGAAACACGCATGAGAACAACTCTTGTACATTGCACATGGATGAATTCTGGAGCTGTCTCATCATCTGCTTGTTGTGTTGCATAGAAGTCCTGCATGAAATCATGTGGCCTTCAAATGGAGTCTGAAGTAAAGTAATAACAAATTACATGTACATGAATTTATGATGCAAGTAGCTAGAGACATTCCTACAAGCATCATTAAGTCATATTTACATCTATTTACTGTAATTTCAATAAAATTTGGCAAACACTTTTAGTTCCACACCCTTTTATTTCTCTATTGTCCTAAAGCACACCTCCAAGCAATCTTCTATTAGCTTTTCGTGGATGGCCTGTGAATATGTGACTGCTGAGAACACTACGAGTCTGTGCATGTTTTGGGGACCACTTCTCAACAGAAGTGCTCATGTGTATTTTTTTGTTCCAAAAATGACAGAGACTGGACAAAAGACGGCATCAGAAGTGCTAGTCAAAATGTTCAAAGCAAATCCTAGTTGATCCTGCTCAAGTTGATGTTGTAGACACTGTGGAGGCCGTTTTGTAATCCAATTTCTTTCTTCAGTTATTAATAATGTCCTGTCAACATGCTCATTTCACTCTGTTCTTTAAACAGGTTCTTCAGTTCCATGTCACTTCTGAAATATCTAAAATTGTACATTCATTAAAGCGCTGCTGTGCATTGTTAGTGGCTTGTTGTTTGCTGATGACTGACATGTTTTTAGTCTGCGATACAATGTATATTTGGACAAAAAAAGTTTTGACCAGTGTCATTGTCAGTATCAATGAATAATCATAGGCTTTTTTACAAAACCTAGCTGCCAACATAGGCAGCATTTCATTGTCTTAGTATTATTATGCTACTACTGTACCTTTTAAAATACCTTCTTTTGGTACCTTCTAAGATACCTTCTTAAGCAGCGTCTTTATCGCTTGATGTCGCTGTAGTCTCTGTACTGTAAGGTCTCCAGTGGGTTTCGTTATAAGTAGACTGCACGTCTGGCCATGTTTTTTGAAAATATTATCACAGATGAGATGTAATTTTGGTAAAACTAAGATTCATCTCTAATTTGAAAATGAATTTGTTTTCTTGTCCCTAAAATGCATATTCTGCAGGGAAGAGTTTTTTATATGAACTGAAGCAGTGCTCATTGCATTGTATCATTAATAAAAGTTGAACAAACTATCAATGTATGAATCAAACTCACTCAGACTGTCACCAGTTTCTTTCCCACGCTTCATTATTTATTATATCCATGTGCGTGGTTACAAATGATCATATAGAATGGTATAATCGCTCACAAAACTATCACAACGCTGCTTCATCTTGTCTACATTCGACTCCATTATCTCAAAGGAGACTGAGTGACATGAGCTCCAATGACACAGTCTTTTGCATGAAGTTAAACTTTTCTCAACTTTTCCCATCCTCAAAATGAGATTTGAGGATGGGTCAAATCCTCAAATCTCAAAACACATCCTCCCCTTGAGAGCCACTGAACTATGCACAGTAAACCAGGATTCATTTAATCCATGAATGAAAGTGTCCAATAACAGGGCAGTTACTGAGATTAAACGAATAGTATTCAGCTGGTCATGTGATGCTAACATGGCTGCCCCCACGAGGCTCCCCTGCCCCATTCAGAATAAAAGAGCTTTTATAAGGTTACTAATATGACTGAACTCTTCATCTCACATGAGTGATAATGATTTCAAACATTTGTTACTTTTCATTTTTTAGAAGTAAAACTTTTTAAATTAAGAAAGAAATTACAGTGCACCTTTAAGGGGTTTGTTGTAACTGGCTGTAGGGCCGTCAACTATTGTAACATTAACAGAAATTAGTGATGACAGCTCACAGCTCAATACAAGCAAATGTGGGGTTTTGGATGATTTTGGCAAGATTACAGAGGCATAATGATGTTATGAAAATCATCATCAACATATAGATTCATCTTTGCAAATCAACATGAATAATTGTCATGTTTATGTCAGTTACGGCCCTGGTGCTTTTCGCCTGAGATGGGAAAATATGATTTCTTGAAAGTTCAGCTGTACTTTTTCAAATTAACTGATAAAAAAAAAAATCTTAGAATGACAAAGTCCTTATTGGTATTGTTTGCTCGTACTTCCCTATTGCAAGAATAACGTTTTTAAGGTACACATTGCTTTTTGCATGTGAATGCATTTAAATGATGGTGGGTTAGCGAGTCAGGTAAATAGTTGTGCATATGTTACTTGCAGTGACAAATTGGCATGTATTTGATGCATCAGCTCTGGTAGTATTAGCGAGTTTGTGTGTTATTTTGGCTTATGGCTCGAGGAAGCTCTTGTGTTAGGGGATAGTTCACACAAAAATGAAAATGTTTTCCTCATTTTCTCACCCTCAAGCCATCCCAGATGTGGATGATTTTACTTTTCTGCAGAACACAAACAAAGATTTTTAGAAGAATGTTTCAGCTCTGTAGGTCCTTACAATGCAAGTGAATGGTGACCAGAACTCTGAAGCTCCAAAAAGCATGTAAGGCCAGTATAAAAGCAATCCATATGACTCCAGTGGTTTGATCCATATCTTCAGAAGTGATCCAATCGATCCACTTGATTCCATATATATATATATATATAAGCGATCATCCCACAAAAACATAACTACATTGCTTTCCCGATCCACCCCGGTCCGAGTGACGTATCAATCTCCCCCCACTGCTGCACTTAAAGACATCCATTACCTGTTTGATATTGTGACGCATGGCCGAATTCACAGATAAATTATCATTATGTCAAAAAGACCGAAGCCCTCTGGTGCCCAGGGAAGAAAAATAAAGAAGAGGAAGAAAAACGGGATAAAGATAGAGGTAATGAATGTGATGTATCTGTTTATCTATGTTGCATTATGCATAAGTTAGCAGTTAGTTCGACGATCGATGCTAGTAACGTTTGCTAATTTGAAATAGCTTATCATGACAGTTAGTTGAACTTGTGCACTATTTTATGGTATTTTTATTTGAATTGGCTAAATTAGTAATGTGTAGTTAGTAGGACATTGCTACCATCTAACTGTTACTGGAAAACAAACACTTTCAAAATTAATTTTTTGAAAATGTAACTACTGTATGTATGCTAGAGAAGTGCTCAATACAGTTTTGTGCATGAATACCAGATGTAATTATTCTTGCTGTTTGTGTGTTTAATTGTAGTATTTAGTATTTGATTTGAATTCATAATTGATTTAATAAATGCATAAAAAGAGCACATATGTGCGTTATAGCTCGCAACCACATCACAAATCGAGAATCCATAATATCTTTCTTTATATTTAAAACATTTTCAGACCTTTTTTTCCTCATAAAATTGAATTGGTGTTATCTTTTGAACTCTTGGCATGAAAACAAACATGAGGTTTCAAATGATATATAGTTTGTCAATATTACGTTAAATTTGTAGTGCTCCTCAACTTCCCCAACATGTCCAAAGAAGAGTTGGTAGAGCACTGTCAGACCCTGAGCACAGCTTTAAGTCATGATGGACAGCCAGATATTGATGGCAGGGAACTTGTATTGGAAATGCAAAACTTTCCACATCTGCCATCAAAAAACATGACAAACATTGAGCTCCTGACTTTCCTGCACAAGAAGAAGCTGACGGAAATTTACCCCAATATGTGGGTCGCTCTGAGAATCTCTGCCACTCTACCTGTTACCGTCGCTGCTGCTGAAAGGAGCTTCTCTAAGCTCAAACTGATTAAAAACTACCTGAGATCTACAATGGCTCAAGAACGTCTCAGTGGACTTTCAGTCATTAGCATAAATCATGTGGTCTCCCAACAGCTGTCTTATGATGATATCATAGATGACTTTGCTGCTAGAAAGGCAAGGAGAGTAAGGCTGTAGAACATTTGCTACATTTTGCATTCCAGTTTGTGTATAGTTATTTATTTTTTTGTGTATCTTTTGTTTCTGTATTTTTTTCCCATAATAATCTTATAATATAAATTTATTTATATTATATTTATAATTTAGTTGTGTGTGTGTGTGTGTGTGTGTGTGTGTGTGTGTGTGTGTGTGTGTGTGTTTCCAAAATATTTTCAAAATAAAGAAAAACAAGACAAAGCTGCGCAGTTTGTTTCTTTGTGAGTGTATGAACACAATGATCAGTGGTGGAATTGTCTGTGATTCCAGGGGCACCAGGTGAAATCTTGCCTAGGGCAGCAAATTGGCCAGGGCCGGCCCTGCATAATGGAATCACCCTATAGCTCTGTTCAAAACACTTGGTGAACTACCTGCATAGACAGCATTTTAAGACATAAAGCTGTTCCAAAAGGTAGGTAGCACAATTATATATAAGATATACAGCCTCACATATATCCATCAAGACAAAGGCAATACCATTATGCACTGTGAAAAAATAAATCCAAGGTATCAGATGCAGTCGAAAGATCTGTCAACTCTAAATACAAAAATGTAAGTTTAAGTTTAGCTCAATCGACAGCATTTTTGGCCTAATGTTGATTACCACAAATATTAATACTAACTCGTTCCACCTTTTCTTTAAAAAGCAAAAGCAAAAATCAAGATTACAATGAGCGAGGTTATGGGGCACTTACAATGAAAGTGAATTTTTGAACATTAAAATACTTCAAAAGTAGAGCCAAAAGACAAAGGATATGCATGTAAACATGATTTTAGTGTGATAAAATTACTAACTAACCTTTTCTGTGTAAAGTTATAGCCAATTTTACAACTTCATTACCATGATGATGTAATGTAAACAAACCCTAAAACGACTTTACAATTACAATTTAAACAACTTTACAGTTCAAATAATACACAAGTTTTAACAGAAGAATTAAAGCAAGTGCTTTTAAAAAATTATAATATTTACATTTTGGTGTTTAAACCCCTCCAAAAATTGCCCACATTCACTTTCAATGTCCCCGTTAACTTGCATTGTAAGTGCCTCACAGTAATCTCGATTTTTGCTTTTTTAAAGAAAAGGAGGAATGAGCAAAATTTATTTGCGTGGTAATCAACATTATGACACAAATGCTGTCGACTGAGCTTAACTTGTATTGAACCCGAAAAAAATTCAGTACTAAAACGCATTGATAAAAATACTTAAATCTTATTCAAAATTGTCTATTTAATCAAATATTTATGAGTGCTATTCATTTAGATGCTTTCTACAGAGTATTGTGTCATTAGCTTAGCAACATGCTAACTTTATGCTACTGATTAGAATCAATTGTGTGTTGAGTCTCTCATACATTTAACATGAAGAACACTATCTGTGTAACGTGCAGAGTTGCTGCCTATGTAGAGCACTACAAATTAGTTACTTTTGAGTTTCCATGATGGGTTGGATGCTGCTTTAGAAGGCATCTACCCATTTAGGCAATAAACAAAACGCATAACTCACTAGGTTTAGCAACAGACCTTAGGCTAAATCTTCAGATCATTTAGAAGAGGATAGAGCAAAAAGTGAACTGAGATTGCTTATTTTAGGATGATACGGAAGATATTGTGCATTTCAGCATAATTGGAGTTAGCTTAATTGGTATCTGACTCTTCTGTCTGCAATTTTGTCTCCTTGTTTAATTACTGTACATATTCCTGTATATGAGTCTCTAATTCTTTTCTCTGGGCAACGTATACCTGCATGTACTTTGTCTTTTTTATTTAAATGTAAGTACTGTATGTGTAAATTACACATCCCTTAGGTTCTTCTAATGAGAGCACACTGCTTGTCTCAGCCATTTTTTTGCTGAAGCGCATACCAGTTTTCTGTTTATTAGATTTAGAGTATATGCTGTTTTTTGTGTGTGGTTGTGGTGTCTACAGAGAAAGAGAGAGCTGCTGCAGACCTGTACATTTGAGATTTATTCCCAAATCACAGTGTTTACCGAGTCTGAACTGGCCATAATTCAGTATTCACTGGCTGTTGCTCGGCAACATAAAACACTCCAACATCTTGTGAAGTGAAGAGCCAAGCTGCTGTTTTCTACCTCACCCTTGAACAGCTTCTCTCTCTCTCTCTCTCTCTCTCTCTCTCTCTCTCTCTCTCTTCATTTGCTCTCCATTCCTCCTTACTGAGACTGTTGTTCGTCAGGCATTTCACACATTCTCAGCTTTCTCTGCTGTCTATTCCTATTAAGTGTCTTCTCACTAGGCCACACAATGTGCTCTGGAGCATCTCAATTTTGTTCATGTACACAAAGTATCTGTCTATCTCCTCATCTTTCTATCGCCGTAGCCCTAGAGAATTGGGAGAAGGCGAAGACTTAAGATAAATAGGGACGTTATGTTCTTGGGGGAGAAGAATTTTATTCAGATCATGAGTCTGCAATCTCTGTCTGTCTCTCACTCTCTGTCTTTCTCACTGTGCTGTGACGTCTTTTGGTGGACTCTCACACTGACTTTAGGAAGGTGCCAAACGATTTACTAAAAAGCTGTTACTGTTGCTTTATCGCAAGTCACCCAAATGTGCTTCTTTATCTGTAGGAAGCAATATCATAAGTGTATATCATAATATCATTTTTAATATTTTCGATGTATTTGTTGATAGCAATGAGACTAAATGAAGACCTATAATTAGCTTTTCAAGCAATAGTTCACCCCAAAATTCTCTCATTTACTCAGCCTCATGCCATCCCCGATGTGTATGACTTTCTTGCTTCTTCTGAACACAAAGATTTAGGGAACAATATCTAAGTGAAAAGTGACCAAAACTTTGAAACCCCAAAAAGCACATAAAGGCAGCATAAAAGTAATCCATAAAACTTCAGTTTTTTAATCCATGTCATTTGAAGAGGTCCAATCTGTTTAGGGTGATTCCTTTTTCCCTATAAATCATGTCATCAACAGTCTCCTTTGCGATCATGATTTAAAACACGATTACACTTTCTAGCACCATTTAGTGCTCTGTGCATGAGTCAAGCTCTGGGAAGTGAAATCAAACTTGAAATCATGACCGTCCTGTTCAAACAAATAAGGCAGGGCAAAGAAATGCATCTCCTCATCAACTTCAAACTCTTCAGACATGTTTTGTAAGATCTGTTCTCTGGTTAGTGTGAAGTTGTGTTCTGTTCTCTGTTGTTAACATTGCTGGTGGCCTGATTGAAGCGGTTTCTCGCTTGAACACCCCATCTCACGATTGGGGGCAGCATACATAACTGCTGCTCTCGTGCACTCTCATGAACATGCACAGAACAGCAACGGTTGTTGAGCATTTTCAATAAATAATAATACACTCGATTTTGGATTGTTTCTGACTAAAACTTATCATATGCCTTCAGAACAAGGCATGAGTCACATACAATAATTCATTAGACTTGTTTTATTGTACTTTTGCGTTATTTAAGAAGCTTGAAATAGTAGTCACCATAAAATGTCATTGTATATTTTCAAATATTTGTACCCTTTGTAGGGCTGGGCGATAAAACGATATCGATATATATCACGATAAAGAAAATCCATGATAAGCTTTTGAGGAATTTTCAATATTAACTGCGTGTCGCTAAAACACAAGCAGTTCGGCTTTCTCAGGCTGCGTTTCCACTGGGGCGGACGAAATTCGCTCAAAGGCGCTCTCAGCGCTAGCAGAGAGCTTGCTCTCAACACGCTCACAATGCGCCTGTGGTAACGTAGGGTCAGACTGGATGATCTTGCTAATGCTAGCTGCCTTGCTAACAATTAGGTTATGTCGGACACCAGATTGAGTCCATCCGCACCACAAGAATTCATGACAACGGTTGCGCCTGCTCATCGTCTCTAGTGAAGAGTGCGACAGAACAACAGTGATGTGGACAACAGCTCTGATCTTTCTGCGCTGTAATCTTGAATATTGTTCTCTAGCAACAAACATGCATAATTTCTGCCCTGTCCCGCTCCGCACGCGTTGCCTCTTTTCCCTTCATGTGTGTAGACATGAAGTGCCGCATGAATTAACGTGGTTTCAAAGCACCTTTTAGACCATAACATTTTTCCCTTCTAAATGTATCTTTATTAATCAGCATTTACGAGCCTTTAATAATAAACAAATCGAATAAACAAATCGATTTCTGTTCTAATTTTGTGAAAATTAATGGAATGGATAAGGAAAGACTAAAATTACTAGTTGGTAGATTAGTTTATCACTTTAATGAAAATATACAAATGTTTTTTTTACATTTTTAATAAACGTTTTCAAAATGTTCTATAGGGACAACCCTGAACCCACATTCAGCATCATTCCACAGTCACAAGGGCTTCTATGCCCTATACTTGGGTATCTGAATCTAAAGAAATATAAAAAATACTTCATTTTAATGTAAAAATATTCCAACAAATACTGGACTGATATTACTATGCTTCAGAACAAACAGATGATCTTTTAACATTCATTTTCAATTGATAAATGGTAAAATTGGTAAAAGCTCCCGCAGACCCCACTGCTTTGGCTGTCTCAGGACCCCCACGCAGTATTGTTGAGACTATTTTGACTGTTTAGAATTAATTTCTTCTTCTTTTCTTCCGTCAATTTTGAAATAAAAAAATAAAGTGCAAAGAGTAAATGTATATCGTGATAAATATCGATATCGAACAATATGAAAAAGATTATCGTGATAAGAATTTTGGCCATATCGCCCAGCCCTAACCCTTTGTGTTAAGAAAAAGGGGTAAAAGGTATATATGTTCTGGGATGTTCAACACAACGGTTGTTGAGCATTTTCAATCAATAATAATACATTCGATTTTGGATTGTTTCTGACTAAACCTTATCAGATGCCTTCAGAACAAGGCATGAGTCACATACAATAATTAATTAGACTTGTTCATTATACTTTTGCGTTATTTATGAAGCTTGAAGTGGTAGTCACCTTATAATGTCATTGTATTTTTTCAAATATTTGTACCCTTTGTGTTAAGAATATGGGCTAAAGGTATGTGCTCTGGGATGTGGGGGTTATACAATACAGGGGTAAGTAAACAATGACACATTTTTTTGTGAGCTATTCCTTTAATACTTTACTTGATACTTTTATAAATATGAAATAATACAAATAGTAAGCTGTAATTTGAACTAATACATGATTATTAGAAAACAAAAAAACATCTCCAAAAGAAAAATTAGCAAGCTGAGCATAGCTGTAAGGATTTCCTTAGTGACCAGAAGGGGTCGCTATGTTTGTTTATGGTTTACCTCTTGTCTTTCGGTTTTGTAGTTCTTTTCCTTGTCTTTGTTCATTAGTTCTTTTGTTCATTAGTCCCAGATGTTCCTTGTTTGCTCATTTGTCTCTGTGTATTTAATCCCTGTGTTTTCCTCTGTTCATTTTCAGTTCTTATCAATTCATGCCTGTAATGGTTTGTTCTGTTCTCGTTTTTGTTTTTTTTGTGTTTAATTTTATGAGTTTTAGTTAAAAGCCTGCACTTAGATCCAGTCCCTTTCATATTTTGTTTCTGCAAATGTTACAATAACAAAATTGTTTATAGAAAGTAGCTACACTAAAAGCTACATGGAAAATGTAGCTAGTGAACCCAAACATTTCTCATCAAATTCTTCCAATCCCAAAACCAAATTATTTGAGATACACTATACGCATAAATTTAATTATTTTTATCCTCTTATTGCATATGACATTTGTGTCTATTATTCATGCAATCTTGTGTGTAATTAGCCTGAATGAAACAACTGAGAACTGCCTTAACTTTCTCAAGCAATGATAGAGCAACCTCTGAGCAATCAAATTTATTTCTGGGTTTTTATGCTAAAGGCTGTGTAAAATTAGCAAACACTGTCTGCAGCTCTCATGTTTACATATACATGGAGATGAATGGGGATCCTGATCCACATAGAAATCGTATGCTGTAATTAATTTAAAGTGTGTTAGTTTTGCCAAATGTACAAAGGATCAGTGAGCACAAACAGGCAGAAATTTGTGTCAAGAGACTGAGCAAGTGCAAATGCACAGAAGTAACACAAGCACACCCACACACACTCTGGTCAAAGGGGCTGTTTCCTTACCGCTGCTAAAATCCCAATGCCAGGCCTGATCTCATTATCCCAGCTGCAGGAACATGAGATTTCTCTTTTTCCCCCCTCAAGTTAAACATGAATTATTTAGCTTTGTGTTGATCGCGTTGAGTCTCTGCCCCGAGGTTCCCTCCCCAGTTCCCCTACTGTATTTCTCTCTTTCTCTGTGTGTGTCTCTTTGAGTCATGTGCTGTATGTTTCTGCAAATCACTACTCAGCAATACAAAATTCATGGTTAAATCTAGATGGTGCAGAATTGCCATAATTTCCCTTGTCTCTGTATTTTGAAGTTCTTCTCTGAATGACAATGCCATCGGGTAGCCGATGGATGTTTAGAATTTCTTCTCAATGGTACTGTAACTGCACTCCGTAATTATTTCTCTACAGTGTGCGGCTAATCTGCGCTAGCACACGCGTAAATAATTCACCATGCCAATGTTTTGTTGAAGCTAAGTCCCACAATATCAGTGTACACTTTAGTGAGTCATAACGGAAGGAAATTGCCTTTGCCCCAATTTTTGTGCAGATATTGTTTTCTTCATCTAATTTCTAAATTGAATTTTTACTCAGCTGAGGATTATTCTTTTTCAATTATTCATTTGCCTGCTCTTTGGAAGCTTTAATAAGCAGCTGTTATTATGACTTATCAGTCAACTAAATTGTAGCAGTGCAGGCTTTGTTTTTGTGATAAAAGTCCAATTTTGTAGTGCTGACGTTTATATAAATGAACAAGCGATGGCATTAAAGCGGCATCCATACTCAAAGAAAAACTATTTGTAAGGAATTAAGCTGTCATAGGGGCATATATGTTCGGGTAGCCTATACGTGAACTTTTTTGCCAACACGTACTGTTGATAAATAAATTAGATGCTTGAAGCAAATGATAAAATGGCAATGTACTGGATATACAAAGTTAAACCCCTGTGAATAGCTGGTCTCCTAGCCTTACAAAGCTGATCCCAGAAAGCACACAATCATCTCTGAGATGTCTGTCGGGGGGTTGCCACCTCGTGCTGCCACCCGCAAGATGCCACCCTGGGCCCATGCCCATGGTTTTTAAGATGTTTAGCAGATATTCCATTGCGATGCTTTCCGGATTAAAAGATAAATAACAGATATCTCTTAAATGTATGTGTGCTATCAGGGAAAGATTTTGGGCATTTGTCTGCTAATTTGGTTGCAAGCTTAACACCAGCTTGGCTAGCTAGACCAGCTTAAATGGGGCGGCTGTGGCTCAGTTGGTAGAGCGGGTTGGCCATTAATCACAGGATTGGTGGTGCGAATCCTGGCCCACATGACTCCACATGCCGAAGTGTTCTTGGGCTAGACACTGAACCCCAAGTTGCTCCCAATGGCAAGCTAGTGCCTTGCATGGCAGCTCTGCCACCATTGGTGTATGAATGGGTGAATGAGTCAACAGTGTAAAGCGCTTTGAATACCATTAAGGTTAAAAAGGCACTATATAAGTGCAGACCATTTAAACCAGCTAAGACATACAAACTACCTTAAGTTTCAGATGTTTTGGTTTTAGCGGGAAAAGAAAATATTTACTAGAATGTTGAAATGGGACATTTGACAATACTTACTGTATGTCATAAGCAATGTACAAATGAGGATAATAAAACTTATCTGAGACTGATTCGTCAAAAGTAAATTAATCTCTGTTCTGATGTGTTCTTTCTGTTTTCTGCTTCCTTCAGCCGTTCCCTTCCCTCTGAGTCACCGGCTTACCATGAAAGAGGTGTTTGACTGTGAGGGGAAGCCAAGGGTGGATCTACTGAAAGCCCATCTCACTAAGGAGGGCAGAGTGGATGAGACTGTGGCCCTCCGAATCGTCAACGAAGGGGCCTCGATCTTACGCCAGGAGAAGACTATGCTGGACATAGAGGCACCTGTTACAGGTATTTCCTGGTACTTTTTTCTGTTAAGAGACCAGCATGGCTGTGTCCGAAAACGTAGGCAGCTGCCTTGATGCCATTGACTTTGCAGCACCTCGTAAGGACGCTGGTTTCGAACAGCCTTCGAAAAGGCATCCTAACATAATGTCTAATGATCTTTAACTATTTCTAGTGAGCTTCAGACGTGGCAAAGCAAATATTTAGAGACTGGAATGCTTATTTCTCTCTAGAAATGAAGTTTGAAAAACATTTAAAACAGGACAGTTCAAAACTAATTACTGCTTTCACCCATCAGAGGTCATGTTTATTCTTTCAACCAACCAGCATACACACAGGAGTTTTAGATATCAAAAGCAGCGAAGGTTAGATTTATGCTGCCTTCAAAAGTTGACCAGATGAAGGCATCTCAGTAGACAGGATGTTTTTGTAACTGGATTCAAATACAAATACTGGATTCAGACATGCCTTGATGCCTCTTTATATAGCTTTAGAAGGCAGCAATTTTCAGCTTTCAGACACAGCCTATATGTTGTGATTTGGATACTGATACCAGACTAATGTTTTTGCTGGTTTTCTTAATTTGTTGGGGTACATTTTACTTTACCTAGTGCACCTTTAAAGGGCTACTTCTCCAAAACATTTAAATTATGTCATCATTTACTCATTTACCCTCGTGTTGTTTCATAACCTGTATGACTTTATTTCTTCCGTGGAACACAAAAGGAGATGTTAGGCAGACTTTTGTACATAGAATAAAAGTGAGTGGTGACTGAGGCTTACATTCTCTCTAATATCTTCCTTAGAAAGAAAGTCAAATGGGTTTGAAACAACATGAGGATGAGTAAATAATGACAGAATTTTCATATTTGGGTAAACAATCTTTGAAGTTAGAACTGGAGACTAGAACCGTCTGCACATTATCATCTGTGTCAATATCATACAGTTTTTATCTGATGCTGTCTGCATGTGTTGACTGTATATCCTTGACAATCTCTTTTGATACAGTCAGCAAACAGGACCAAAGAGCAGAGACAGCATGAGTTTGAGAGACTAGAGAATGTGCACAATCCTGACCTCAAATACAAAAATAAACTCCAAAGCATCCGACTGGAAGATCAAAAATGAACAAGATTGACAAAAACAAAAGGCAGCAAAGCAAAAAACGCTCGAGGTGTTTCCGTATGAAGTTTGCCTGTGAAGGTAGCTGTCACTTTGAAGTTGCATCACTTGTATATTTGTGTGTGTGTGTGTGTGTGTTACTCATGTACATTAATTCCCTCTTTACCTGTCATTGTATTATTAATTGTGAGAAGTGAACCGATGGAAAATTATATTTATATAATCTATTTAATGCTGATTCGTGTCATTTTACTAATGTTAACATATTTTCCCCTATCCCAGCTTAAAGTACCAGTGAATTGGCTTAACAAAGGCAGTTTTCCTTCCTGTGTTAACATATTTCTTTTTTTAACAAGTTGGGGCATGAAAGATATAAGGCACTGTTTGCACCCTGGAATAAATAATGGTATATGCTATTTACACCCCAGTGCAAATAGTAGTAGATGTTATTTGCACCCCAACTCGGGTGCAAATAATGGTAGACACTAATAGCACCCAGATGCAAATAGTGTAAGATACTATTTGCACCCATATTTAAATACTAACATACAATATGCGCATCACTGCAGTGTGTTTATTGTGTTTATTTAGAGTCCCACAGACACACTACATTAACCTCTACCTCCTAATCCTAACCTTACCTTATAAAAATAACCTTGGTTTTACTAGAGTAACTATAGTTTCACCATGGTATTTTGTTGTATTTTTACTGTAACCACAATTTTTACCATATCAGGCTTCTGACTGCAACTAAAATTGTCAAAAATGATTGACTGTGACAATAATTTAAAATCTAGTCACCACTGGCGACAGTCGGGTGGTGTGCGTTCATATGCAGTTTCGTCAGATATAATCTTGTGAGTTATTGAATACATCTTTATAGTACACAACAGTGTGTCTCGTGCCGCTTTTCACCCGTTCTGTTGTGATGACGAGTTCACTGCACCGCACGCAACAACAAACCCAATGCGAGAGAGTCGTGAACAAATGACTCTTTTGAACCGGGTCTTTTTCATGAATCACCCGAAAGAATGGTTTGAACTCCTGAGCTCAGGTTAGCAGTTTGAATCAGTCACTTTCTCATTGTATCAGCCAGAGTGTCAGTGAGTTGAGTTCACAACTAGGAGCGCAGACATTTCAAAATAAGATTCTGTTTTTCGGGCTTCTTTGTAATGAATAGTCCTGCATTATGTACCACATTCATTGATGCTCACTACAATATGCATACTATACTTTATGTAAATATCTGTAATGTAGATTCTGAAGGGCAGTACTAAATAAAAAAAATAAATGTATATCTTATATTTGTATATATTATGAAAGGAGTGTGAACATTCATGAGACAATAGGGGAATCCAAACTTATCTCCTCAACTATAAATACTGTATATTAAATCTCAGATTAATGGGTTATTATCAGCAGTTTTCCTTTTCTTCAGGTTTCTATCTAGTTTCTGAACAGCAATCTAAATCGAGCCATTCTTTTATTTGGTGACTAAAAACAGATATTTGGCTCCTTAATGTTTCAGTTTAGAAGGCAATGTCTCCTAAGTCATTTTAGTCTGGAGCCCTGCATATTACAATTGTAAAACCAGGGTTAATTGCATAACAACTATGGTTCCCCTTCTGTCGCTCTCTCCACATTGTGTCGGAGAAGCGACACTAGGGGTCTCTCTTGAGCACCGAATATACCTCTGATCTATGAAAAAAGGCCAATGAGAAGTTGGCAGCTAGTATTTGCATACCCCATCCCCGGACATACGGGTACAAAGGCGAGTCAAATACTAGAGTTCATTCAGAAATCTTCTTTGGAGCCGATGGTTGTGCATGCTGTTCGCGTGAGATCACACCAGTTCCAGTATTCCTCTGATGCTCTGCATGCTGTTGGATTGATGGCACAATACAGCGGCGATTTCTCCTTCTTGCATGGCAGTGCAATTGCCCCTGGGTGCTTCGACAGTGCAGAAACCCAAACTCTAAGAGAGTTGTTTAAAAGAGTGATTTTCTCTAAAAGAGCAATACACAGCGGCGTTGAACGTCCTTTTCAGGACACGTCTTTTTAAAGACGTGTTTCTGCCTCTTGTGTAGTTTCTGGATGCGGCTGATTTCTCCCCACCTCCGACGGTCATAAAAGCTGCCTGGCATACCTGGGTTGCGATTACACGCAGGCAGTGTTTTTTTGAATGGTCTATGTATTCAGGGCGAGAACATAGCCATAACATCATTGCGTACCTCCCTGGCAGACATTTGTAGAGCAGTGGGTGGGGCGACACCCAACACCTTATGAGATACTAAATCTCAGGGTTGAGTCAGTTTCATCCGGTGTTTTCTCAGGTCCGAGCCAGTAGAACTCGGTAACACGCTGATGGGCTGCCCGGGTGAATCGCTTGCATATAGCGCCCTTTCCCTCGCTTGAGGTAAAACTGTGCGTTTTTTTTCCCAGGAGATTCCACTCAACTCGAATCCCTGGTCGATTCCTCCCTAGCCCTCATGGGTCCGCAGTTCGGCGGAGGAACTTGCCTACCTAATCCACTGCGGGTACTCAAATCTACCCTGTACTGGAATAGGTGCTCCACAGGGTGAGGACTCCTACGCGGACTCCCCCTGTGTGTATTTTCTGCGATACGGTCCCCTTACGAGCGGACCCGCGTTTTCCTTGGGTAAGTTTCGGCTGCCCACCGGTCGCTGTGTGTAGCAACTCCCCCCTCGCTGAGGCTGGATCTACCACCGCGCCACTTACACGTGTCGCCTAAAAACACATGTGATGTATTCACCACCTTACCTCCCCAGCTGGGTAGGGCTGGTCTCCACAGGGTCTTTTCCCCCTGAAAGAATAGGAAATTGGGTAAGACCCCCTTCCCTCAGTGCGTGTAAGGGCCTCTATGCGAGAAACATAGAGAGAAAAGAAGCCCAGCCAGCTTGGCCCATCCCCAGGTTGGCAAGCGTCGCCTTGTTCCCCTCTCAGGGTAACCAAAAGGATTCCGACCACTTTTGTGGGGCATTGGGGAACGGTACGTGAAGTCTGATACAGCTGGTCGTCTGGCACGTAAAAAAACACCTGCCCGCTCCTGTGTCAGACCACGTACACGGCTTAGCGCATGGCATGATTTAAATTGGACCCCTAGTGTCGCTTCTCCAACGACACAACGTGGAGAGAGCGACAGAAGGGGAACGTCTAGGTTATGAATGTAACCTCCGTTCCCTGATGGAGGGAACGAGACGTTGTGTCCTTCCCGGCCACGTCGCTGAGCCGAGCCACTGTAGTGGCCGGACCATTTCCGGCTCCTCAGAAAAATCCTGAATGAACTCGTACCCTTATGTCCGGGGGCGGGGTATGCAATTACTAGCTGCCAACTTCTCATTGGCCTTTTTTCATAGATCAGAGGTATATTCGGTGCTCAAGAGAGACCCCTAGTGTCGCTTCTCCGACACAACGTCTCGTTCCCTCCATCGGGGAACGAAGGTTACATTCGCAACCTAGACGTTTTTGATGAAAAAATGGTTACTACAATATTACTATACATGATGCAACCTACACACAAGCGATGCCAAGCCGCGGGAATGAGTGCGATTGACAGACTAAGATCCCTCATATCAAACCCTTCTCTGCACTCCTCAACATTCACTGTGACCAAATCACTGCGATTAAATCAATTTTTATATGAATTTTCATCTATTATTTTAAGTACTTAATTAAGAGTGGAAACAGAAAATCGGATGGGAAAAAGAGTGGGACAAACTGCTGATTCAAACCGCAGTTGCTAGGACATCACTAAACATTAACACCTTCTTTACATCGCACGCCACTGCAGTGACATTTATTGTCTGGTTTGTCGTATATTCCAGCCTATTCCATAGCCTATTCTACTTCTCAAGTCGAGTCAGTCAAGTCATTTTTTTGTATAGTGCTTCTCACAATACACATCATTTTAATGCAGTTTTGCAGAATATCACAATGTATAATATCTGTAATATCTTAAAGCCCGAAGTGAACATTTTCATTGAAAATCAGGCCATAATGTCTATAAGCTATTTACATGATTTGCTACTTGCCATCGCTTATTGTCAGAAGTAGGTGTATTAAGGGGAGGGACATTCTCATTCATGAGACCATTTAATTGGACAAAATGAGTAAGTGCAGTGTGTGTCATTAATATTTTTGGTCCTTAATCCCAGAAAGAGTGACGCTGTAATTTTTTAAATGCATATATCTGCAATATGCATGTGTCTGCATATATTTTATCAATGTTTAGAAGTACACTAACATATAAAAAGTTTTTAAAGCAAGCTATTTGTTGACACCATGGCACTTTCAAAATATTGATCTGTTTGTTAAGCATTTCAAACAGACAGACATAGCAACATTGGCTCAACCAATGATGTGAGTATTGGGTTTGACTATTTTATTTAGGAACATTGGCTCAACCAATGGTGTGAGTTTTGGGTTTGACTATTTTATTTGTCCTAACAAGGAAAATATGTTTGTCCAGTGTTAGGAAAATCTGTTTAAAACCAATCAGCTAGACTGAGATATTGGCTCAGAAATTAAAACTAGGGTAATGTACGCACAACACAAAAAATATCTTTGTCTTTTGGACAGCTGGTCTCTGAGAAATACATCTCTTCATATCTTATTGTGAACCATTATTTCTCCTTTATCAGTCTGTGTGGATAATCAATAGAGTTGAGTACTTGATACCTGCGTCCATCTGCGGAAGTGTGTCAGCACACCAACTGGCCATGATTTCCACTGTCTCATCTGCGTATTTGCAGCTTACTCCTGAAAGAAACTGGTCCTTGTGTAACCACACCAAAAAAACAAAACAAAAAATACACAGAGATAATGGCCATAGCTTAATTAGTTTTTCTTTGTAATGTGATTCTGCTCACTAAGACAGTACATCTCCTCCACTGTGCTAAAATAACAGCATTTCTAATGCTGGTTTAGCATCTACTAAGGTTTTTTGTGTTTGTTTAATAAGATTTTTAATGTGGGCCTAGGGTGTTGCTTTGAAGTTGCTGTTCAGATGAGCTGTAATATTGTATATAGCTGATATTAAAATCCCTGGTCCAAACTACCTGGTCCCATGCTACCATGGTCATGAGATACTATGTAGAGATAGACTGGTAAGTTTGACCCAAGATTTTTACCAATATTCACACTTTTCGACTCAGATGGTTATCGGTTTCTTAATATTGGTCTGCTAATAATGGTAAAATATTGTTCTAAATCTCTGTAAACATGCCACGTTGTCATTATTGACTTCATTGTAAAAAGTAATCAGTTTTACCTATATTTGTTTACTGATATTTACACTTTCCTACTCAATCGGTTATCGGTTTTGTATTATTGAGTCTGCTAATAATGGTAAAATCTTGTTCTAAATCTCTGTAAACATGCCACGTTGTCATTATTGACTTCATTGTAAAAAGTAACGAGTAACAAGTCAGTTATTGCACATTCTTAGCCATGTTTTGATATAGGCACAAAACATTTGAGTTCAACACAGTTCAGTCGCATTCTGCGCTGTCTGGTACAGTGCAGCTGTTAAAATCCATCAGTTGATCAGAGCGACCTACAGAGAGAGAGAGAGAGAGAGAGAGAGAGAGTGAGGCTTTCTGCTGAAAAACACACCTACACCTCTGAGTCATCCGCAGCTCAACTCAATCTCTTTCTCTCTCTCTCTCTAAATCTCTTCCCATCATCTAGTTCTGCTTGTACCACCCCAGCACTGCACAGTCACTGACACACATGAGCAGAAATACGAACAATTATCACCATTTAGAACTCTTACTTTGTGTGTGTGGGGGGGGTGTACTGCATTGTGTGATGCCTCTTCCTCGGCTCAGAATATTTGCCCAAAATTAGGCCAAGTGAAGTTTATGCTTGCTGATCGTCTATTATTAATATCAAAGCGGTATGAAATATGCAAGAGTCACAGTGTACACAATGACCAATCATTGTCAGTAGATCTCCTTCCTTTGTGATGCAACAGAATGGAAAACAAAGACATACCTTCTCCCGTATGTCACAACTTTCACCCAGCTATATGGCCATCACCTTGTGCTATTGTTAATCAAGACTACTTACACAATCACACAGATGTGCACACACACACATACAGAGAGCTGTTCATTTCAGGCCTTTCATTTATGCTAAGAATGATTTGTGTTGTGCGCTGCTCTCTCATTTGTTCCAGCAGCGCAAGGGAAGCTAGAACTACCTTATATAACATAGAAACAGTGGAGGAATGGAGAGGAATGAATGGAAGAGAGACAAAGAGAGGAGAGGAGTGAGCTAAGGGAGTAAGTATATCAGGAGAAAAGGTGGAGCTCAAACAGCATTTGGTCATCATGGTGGGATATCCTGATAAAGTTATTGTGACACAGAGCAGATTCCATCCACATTATTTTCCTCATGCAGTCAGGCAGCATGTGACCCAGGAATGTGAACGGGCATGTTAATTGCACATTTAATACCTTCTTCTCCTCAAACGTAGTTAAGATCAGTAAAGCTAACCTGGCTAACCTGTGAGCAACGAGCTCTGTATATTTTGCTACATTTTTAATTATTCTCATGTTATAATTTGGTAAAATTCGATTTACCCAGTTACACATTTGCTCTTTGAGGTAAAACATGGCAAAGAATTAAAAATTCTCAGTAAAGCTAACCTGGCTAACCTGTGAGCAACGAGCTCTGTATATTTTGCTACATTTTTAATTATTCTCATGTTATAATTTGGTAAAATTCGATTTACCCAGTTACACATTTGCTCTTTGAGGTAAAACATGGCAAAGAATTAAAAATTCTCAGGCTCTGGAGACATTAAATGACACTTACATGTTCAGGATGAAAGCCCCAACAGGCCTACTGACCGGGGACTCGATTTGACTGGCACACTGGGAGAGGAGATCCAGCATCAACTGTCCAATATACCGGAGATGCTGACGAAGGTTCTTGCTGACTTGGAGGATATCGCTGTAATATGTCGATTGATTATGGTGATGGAAATAAAATTCTCTGAGTTGGGTTCAAGAGTGGTAGATGTTCAGAAACTAATTGATTATCTGGAGTCATCGGAGAGTGATTTATCTGCTAATCCGCCAATGACCAAAGTTGATTTTGAACACATTCTTGGAATGCTTGAAGATCTTGAGAATCTGAGCCACAGGAATAATGTCCGAATTGTTGGAATTCCTGAACATGAGAAGGGCAGAGATATGGTGAAATTCCTAGACAAGATTTTCCCGAGTCTGCTCGACATGACAGGCCACAAGCTGGAAATCGAGCGAGCTCACAGAGTCCCAGCTTGGAGATCTGCTGAAGAAGAAAGGCCCCGATCAATCCTGGCCAAATTTCTGAGATCATCCGTTAGAGATCTGGTGTTGCACCAGGTGAGGAGCAAAGGAAAGCTTTCTTGGAAGAATCTTAATATTTTCTTGTTCCCGGACTTTGTGAGTTAGACAGGAGAGAAACATGATTGGTTCAGGGAATGCAAGAAACTCTTGCCCTGTGCCTTGTCTGAGTGAACTTATTGAGCGCTCCTTTATGAGTCTAAATCCATGCAGAGAAAAGAGATGCTCTGAACTGGGGAGAGCTTGTTCTTGTCCCAGTTGACCTGAAGCCCTAGACGGCTGAGGGGCCTGAGCGCCTGGTACCTGTGGGCACACAGAGACTCTCGAGAGTGAGCTAGAATCAGCCAGTCATCGAGGAAATAGAGCACGCGGAAGCCCACTTCCCTTAGCGGGGCAAAGGCGCCCTTCATGAATATGCGAGGGGACAGGGACGAGCCGGAGGGGAGGACCTGGTACTAGTACGTCGGGCTGTCGTACGCGAGCCATAGGAAGGGTCTGTGCCAAGGCAAAAGTGAGACGTGAAAGTATGGTCTGTGGCTGCAAACCAATCTAGATGCTAGTGTATGCGGGGGAGGGACACAGGGGCGTGTCTAGGGGAGGCTGGGGGAGGCAGTGCCTCCCCTAGGATAAGCTCTGCCTCCCCTGAGAATTTGAGAAATAATCTGTCCATCTGTTGTTTTGAGTGTAGCCCCGAATGTATTTTGAATAGTTGACTGACAAATATGAAACCGGACAAAAGCCTATGTAAACCCCCGAAATCATAAATTGCCTTATTTCATTGTGCTTTGACTGAAATTAATGTCTATATGGAGACCAGCTGGTCCTCAGTATATTCTGTGGGCGTGGCTTGGGAGGCACTTAATGGGTTATTAGGGACAGGATCATACAGTATGCCTCATTCACTAAAAAATCCAAAGCACGAGAACTCATGGAGTTGGAATGGAATATTAAAAGTGCTGAAGCAGAGCTGGAGTGCTGAATGTCGTCTAATGGCATCAGAGAATTGACCCGTTTGAAATACAGATACAATACTATTTTGTTGGTTATTCAGGGCAAGAATACTTTGAGTTGGGGGACAAAGCAGGGAAGCTTTTGGCTAGATTTATAAAGCAGAGAGAGTTGTTTTCTACCATTCCTTCAGTGAAATCTGCTGGTGGTGAACTTTTTACCTCGGCCACTGACATTAATAATGCATTAATTATGCAATAATGCAAGTCCAATTTTCCTGATCCAGCTAGATGTAAAATTTTTGCAAATATTTGGGCTAACCGATTAAGTAATGTAAGGTATGGCGGAGGATCAGTGGCCTTAACAGATTCCCGAACAAACAAGAACTTACTGTTAAAAACCCCCCTAATTACTGAAATAGCGCCAACCAGCCTCCACAAGCACAATAAATGTATTGACAAAGAGACAATGAACTATTGACAGAGAACCGCATGTGACATCCGCATGCTCACCACATGCTTATCGTGTGGACAGGAAGGGGAAACTTTGAACGTAAAAATGTGTGTGTGTGTGTGTGTTTTTCAGTTAAACACACAACTGCATATTGCTAATGAAATACGTGTAATCCCTGTATGTTGTGTATTTCTGAGGTATACCAAACTCGTTAGAACGGTTTCGTTGTGTGTTTTAAACTCTGAGGCCTCATATTTAATAGCCTCAGTGTATATTCCCTTATTAAGTGTACTAAATATACCTTTCTTGGTATCAAATTAAACCTTACGATTTGTCCGAGCTGAATTCGAATATAAGATCTCTGTAGAATGATATTACGCGATGTTTTACTATCTTTTGAGTCATTCAGCCCAAAATCTCTTACTGTCATAAACATGCAAATGAGCTTTGACAAAGGAACTCTCTCATGCCCAGAGTAAGGGAGACTTTTACGACCTCCAAAGGAATGTTCAGAGAAGTGCTGACCCTCCCTTCATTCTCTTACTGAGAAAGAGAAATGAACCCTGTTAATCCTATATATATATTCTATATATCCATGTGATAAATATTGACATGTATCTAATGTGCCATCTCACATTTTCCCTTAAATGTGCTTGATCTATGTTTTCTTGCAAACTAATGGGTTAATGTTTCAGACTTTGCATACTATGGTTAACCAAAATCATATGTGTGGCATATTTGGTCTCTATAACTTGGTATTTTGAAGATTGAAATGACTGTGTACATGATATGTCGATAACAACAACATATTAGTATTAAAAGTATATTTCCTATTTTCTTTCTTGCACATGCAATGGGCAATTTTACAACAAAGAGCAATAAACCAAATTCCCGCCTAGAACTCAAACCCTTCTTATTGGTCGAGCCAATGAGAGGTGGGACCTGTTTCCGAGGGTATAAAATTGCTGCGCCCACTTCCTCTCATTCTCTTCTTAGCTCTTCCTCGCTCACTCTTAGCCTCTCTTGCTTCCTGCCTTTCTGGTCCTCTGAGCCTTGTGCTCTCTCACTCTCTCGCTGAATCATGCCAAACTAGAAGGCCCCAAGGACTCCCAAGCGTGCGCCAGGCTACGTACGGCCTTGACTGCCCATTCACCAAGATCCTCTGACTCTCACTGGTTCTCTCTCTCATCAAGACAACATCAAAGATCAACTGGAGCCTCAACAAATTGCATCAGGACAGTTTATTTCAAATGGGACATGCAAGTATCAAACTTAGTCTCATTATTTGATACATTAAGTATCCTTAACCCCTTTCTAAAAAGGGCGTGTCAGAACTAATATGATGGTTTGCTCAGGCTGTTGATCTGCTGAACTTCAAACAATGCTATAACTTCTTGCCTTCCTGTATTCTGCTTCAGCCCTCTTTCCCTTGGTAAACTGTATGAATGTATGTATATGTATGTTAGAGTAGTTTAAATGTTTAGTCTAGTTAATAAAGTCTTGTTCATGTCACATGTAAAGTTGTCTGTGTCTCAAGCTCATATCTAAAGTCACTAATCATAGATTTTGACTACTTGCTCTTAATACTTAGTAAGAAAGACATTTCCCTTGCCCCGGAAATGTACATTTCTATTAATCAATTAATTAATAACCAAAATTGAGTGTTCACGGGATGAACCGAGTATTTGGTTGTAATGTTAATGTAGTTACATCAAGTTAACCCGATTAACTGATCCAAATATTCATAATCGATTATAACAAGTTATGATTGATTATTAATATTTCATAGAGCTGATTCGCTTCCTAATGGTGGAAGAATATAGAGCTGATTCGCTACAGTAAAGTTATGACATCTGTTATACATATATATCAGGTGGGGTTTATTCAGGGCCACTGCTCTTCTGATAGCATTAGGTGTTTTATCAATATTATGTGGTCAGTAGCGAATGATCAGTCTCCGGTCGCTGCCATCTCACTTGACGCAGAAAAGGCATTTGATATGGTAGAATAGGATTAGCTTTTTAAGATTTTGGAAATGTATGGGTTTGGGAGTACATTTATTGGTTGGATCAAGTTACTTTATAGATACCCTGTAGCAGCGGTCCAAACAAATTGATTAATTTCAGATTATTTTACAATGGAGAGAGGCACCCATCAGGGTTGCCCTCTTTCCCTATTATTGTTCTGTCTTGCCCTGGAACCATTAGCAGCTGCGGTAAGAAAGGAGGATAATTTTCCAGGGGTGGTGGCGGGAGGCGTGGCGCATAAGCTTCTGCTTTATGCAGATTATATTTTATTATTCATCTCTGACCCTACTCAATGCCTTGCCTCCACAGAATTATTAATTCCTTTTCCAAACTCTCAGGATACATGTCAACTGACAGCGTAATGTCCATTTATGACATTTCAGCCTGACGCCTTCCAGTGATCCAAACCGAGCATTAAGTATTTGGGTATTTTATTCCCAACAAATTTGTCTGATTTAGAGTAAATTTGGCCCTTAAATAAAAAGGTTTTCGAGCAATGTTGACAGGTGGGCTTCAATACATTTATCGATAATTGGGAAGGTTCATTTTATTAAAATGCACTGCATTTCAAAATGTAACTACCTGCTACAGATGTCCCCCTCTCTTATTTCAAGCAATTTGAGAGTATAGTGAAGTCTTTTATTTAGAGTGGTAAGCGCCCCAGATTAAATTGTAATAATCTGCATAGGCCGATTTACAAAGGTGGGCTAGGCCTACCCAAGATTTTGTTTTATTATTATGCATTCATCTCAGATATTTGGCTCATTGGTCACTTCCACCTGAAAGAGCCCCTCCCTGGTTCTGCATTGAACAAGAAGTTTTTGCCCCTATTTTTTTCCAAAGCCTTTCCATTAATCTAACCAGAGACGTTAAATCACCCTGTTATTTCACATTTGCACTCAGTATTAACAAAAGTGTCCAGAGTGTTTAATTCAGATGTTTATCTAAATGTTGCCTAGAGCCTATGGCTAAACTCCAAACTATGCATTAATAAGTCTCCTTTTTGTTGGTCAGAGTGGATTGCGAGGGGATTAATACACTCGGTGATCTTTATGAGAGTGGTGTGATGAGATCCTTTGAAAATTTTGTTACATTTTTGGGATTCCCAGATCTCAGTTTTTTTAGGTATCTTCAGCTACGCCTCTTGCTCTGTACTATATTTGGGAATAACATACACCCCCTAGAGCAGCAGATACTCTAGGAGAGGTGATTTCTGCTTTTGGAAAAGGCCATGAGGCATCAGTGTATTTTACTCCTTATTGATTCAGAGTCTTGGGGATGGAGTCTTGACCACTCTAAAGAGATTATAGGAGAAAGATTTAAACTTGGAATTGGAGGAGGGAGAATGGGCTAGGATTTTTAAGAAATATAAAAACTGCATTTAGAGATGCATGGGTGCACCTTATACAATTCAAGATTTTACAAGGTTCTATTGGACCCCCTTTAAATTGTATAGGCTTGGTCTTAAAGACACACCCACCAGCTGGCGATGCCAATGAGAGGACGGAGATTTAGCCCATGTCTTTTGGGGTGGTGTTGAATTTTTGAACAGTTTTGGTTAAAGGTGCAGAGTCTGGTGTGTGATGTGCCCCAAACTCTGTATCATGGGTGATGGGGCAGTCATTGACAATGAAAGTAGACACACAAAGGCTTGGGTCTGAACCAGTGTCATGATCACCAGGCAGATTATTTTGAGGGGCTGGAGGTTGGCTAGAGCACCCTCTTTTCAGGAGTGGTGCTCGGAGATGGGAAGAGTAGTGGTTCATTTGAGGAAGTAGCATTCAGAGGAATAGGGAGGTATAAAGTGTTTGTTGAGAAATGGGTCAGGTATTTGACATTTGTAGTTGTGTTATTATTGTTGTTGTGTTTTCTTTTATTATTTGTTTATTTATCTATTTATTTGTTTTTGTTCTTTTTTGTGCATATGTGTGTCTAAGCCATTTGGGACCACTGTTATGTTGTTGTGGTTAGGGTGGGATTGGGATGGGTAATAGTTGGAGTTAAGTTTGATTCTTTGTATATATGTTCCCCTTCTGTCACTCACTCAACGTTGTGTCAAATTAAGTGACACAAGGGGTCTTCCTGGGACCCCAAATGTACCTCTGAAACTGAGAAAAGGCCAATGTCAAGTTGGCAGACAGAATTTGCATGCCCCGCCCGGACATATGGGTATAAAGGGAAGCGGGGCAGCGAGTGCCAGTCAGAATTTTTTTTCGGAGCCGAACAGTTGTGCAACAGCAAAGCTGAGTTCACCACTGTTTCACTCACCTCTGTTGGCAAGAAGCACTGCTGTTGGATCTACGGCGCGTTTCCAGCTGACGTTTTCTCTCTTTGCACACTGTGCAGTCCACAACCCCTGGGCGCTTCGACATCGCTTTCATTGCCTGAAAGAGTGTTTCTCCTCCTAAAAGCGTTTATTTCCTTTAAAAGAGTTTGAGTTCCCACTCATAAAAGAGCAATACACAGCAGGCGTTGAACGTCCTTTTCAGGGCGTGTCTTTTTAAAGATGTTTTTCCGCCTCTATGTAGTTCCTGGATGAGGTTGATTTCAATCACCTGCAGGCAGCATTTTATGAATTGTTCATGTTCTCAGTGCGAGAACATAGCCATGGTAACATTGCGGTCGTGGCTTTCTTTCCTCACGGGAGAAAGCCACTTCCGGCTAAATCCCCACGAACCACCCCCCGGGCACGCTTGCTTGCTTCCCTCCGTGCTCAGGATGAGGGCAGCTCGCCTCACGGCCAGCCGGCATTCTCCCTTGAGCCGGGAAAGTCTACAGTGCCACCGGACAGGATACCTCTGCCCTGCATGCCATGGCTCTCCTGCAAGTTCACCAAGCCAAGGCACTCAAAGATCTGCACCTGGGTAGTTCCGACCCTGACGTGCTGTAGGAACTTCGTGCCACCCTCAGGGTCCATGAGCGTCTTCTCTGGCTAAACATGTTTGAGATGCGCAACGTTGACAAGGCACGCTTCTCAACGCCCCGTCTCCCTTGGCCTCTCTAGGACCTCTTCCTCTGTCTCTAACCCGCCCCCTGCCGTAAGTGCTTTGAGTCTTTTCTCAGCACCCAAGCCTCGGGACACTCTTCTGCCTCCTGACGCACTATTACCTGCTCCCCCCACCGCAAAGCCCCGCCCGGTACGTCAAAAGCGATCGTCCCATTAGTGCCCCTCGCGTTGAGTTTGGATGCGTACTGGCCAGGACCATCCGACTCAGCTACCCGATTCGGTTCACCCGGCTCCCGCCTCATTTCAGCGGTGTTCGCTCCACTTCCGTGCGCTGCGAGAAAGCCAGCACCTTACGAGCAGAGATCACAACCCTGCTCCTCAAGGATGCGATAGAGCCCGTCCCTCCAGCTGAGATGGAGAAGGGTTTCTACAGCCCTTACTTCATCGTACCCAAAAAAAGTGGCGGGTTGTGACCAATCTTGGACCTGCGAGTTCTCAACCGGACTTACACAGACCCCCTTTCAAAATGCTCACACAGAAACAGATTCTTACCTGCGTTCGACAGCTAGATTAGTTCACGGTGGTAGACCTGAAGGACGCGTACTTCCATGTCTCCATTCTGCCTCGACATCGACCCTTCTTACGGTTCATGTTCGACGGCCAGGCGTTTAAGTACAAATCCCCTTCGGCCTGTCCCTGTCCCCTCGTGTCTTCACGAAGATCGCAGATGCAGCTCTTGCCCCGCTAAGGGAAGTGGGCATCCGCATACTCAACTACCTCGACGACTGAGTCATCCTGGCTCACTCTCGAGTGTTACTGTGTGCTCGCAGGGACCAGGTGCTCAGGCACCTCAGCCGTCTAGGGCTTCAGGTCAACTGGGAAAAGAGCAAGCTCGTTCAGAGCATCTCTTTTCTCGGCATGGAGTTAGACTCCGTCTCAATGATAGCGCGTCTCACCATCGAGTGCACTCAGTAAGTGCTCAGGTGCCTCGCTCTCTTCGAGCCTGGCACAGCGGTTCCTCTAAGACAATTCCAGAGCCTCCTGGGGCATATGGCATCCTCAGCCGTGGCCGCGCTGCTCAGGTTGATGCATATGAGACCACTTCAGCACTGGCTACAGACTCGAGTCCCGAGATGGATATGACAATCACCCCTTCTTGCCATCAGACTTTCAACCCTTGGACAGGCCTCTGCTTTCTGCGGACCGGAGTCCCCTTGCAGCAGGTGTCCAGACGTGTCGTGGTGACCACAGACGCCTCTCAATGGGGTTGGGGCACCATGTGCAATGGGTACGCTGGCCTCTGGACAGGACCCCAGCAGCATTGGCACATCAAATGCCTAGAGTTGTTGGCTGTATCTCTTGCCCTACAGAGGTTTCTCCCACTAACCCGGGGCAAGCACGTCTTGATCCATTCAGACAGCACCGCAATGGCAGCGTACATAAATTGCCAAGGCTGTGTGCGCTCTCGTCATATGTCACAACTCGGCCACTTTTGGAGTCAGTACTCAGGTCGCTGCGCGCCACTCACATCCCTGGCAACCGCAACACGATGGCGGATGGATCTTTTTTCTATACAGTGAAAGTGAATGGTGACTGAGGCTGTCATATTGTCTCTTTTTGCGTTCCACGGAAGAAAGTAAATGGGTTTGGAACAATATAAGGGTGAGTAAATTATGGCATAATTTTTTTTCCATAATAATACATTAATGTCAACGATCAATTTTTTTGTCATTATTTGAGTACATTTCTATGATAAACAATTTCGGTGCTGTGTTGAGTTGGCAACTGAGTAACTGCACTCTGATTATTAGAATTTAAAATGTAATGTGTTTTTTTTACCTAAAAAGTAGTAAATAATTACTTTGTAATAATCATATTACACCCAGAACTGTTGGAATGGCACAAGGTTAAATAAAAAACTTAAGAATTTTCTTGGTGAACTACTGCTTTAAAATAATGTATTCCTTTGTACGAGTTTGTAACAACTACTGCGGCCTTATGAGAAAAAGATTTATGGTGCTGTTAACCATTTCCCAAGACGTATCAGTGTGTTTATCGATGGCTTGGGTGCAATAAAGGAGGCAGAGTGATGGAAGGGAACCAAGCACATTGTGAGAGGCTGAACACAGGGGGCGGGGCTGGTAGAATCGCTTTACCAGTTGGTGGAAGAATGAGTGCACACAGATAACCATGAGAGTTCAGCTTGTCACCTCCCTGTCATTCATCAACCCTGCTCCTGCACAACGAAAGAGAGAAGTAGAGAGAAAAAGAGTGCTAACTGCAGCCCCAGTAGGCCCTGGCCTTCTAGAAAATTATTCCTTTAACTGTTTTTAACCCTCATTTCCTCTGGAGGCCTCGACTATGCCACACTGCTTGATTACTTCTAGGGCTTGTGCTCTATAATGTGTGTTAATGGTTCATGATAATGGTCCATTTTGCATTTATGTCGGACTCGCCGTACTGTTTGCGGCTGCTTTATGGTTTAGCGCAGATGAGTTCGCTTATTCATTTGACAATGGGAATTTTAATTTAAGCCGGTTCATAAGAGACATTAAAAGCTAAATGAATGGTGATTTTAAGTATGGATCTATTGATTTGGGTATTGATTTTTAATTAAAGGAGCTGCTTAGGCAAAGGTTGACAGAATGCTTGTGACCCTCTTGTAAAGTATCATCACAAGAGAAGTGGGAATAACAGGAAGTGAGAGTTTTTTGCAAGTTTCTCACAAATCTCAAGCATGGTGACGCATTAACAGTAGGTCATATCACACAATCTGGACATTTGCTACACACACACACACACACATACACATAAACTACTTACAAAATGTAGTCACATTTAAAAGGCTGGAGTTTCACAGAAATTTTAAAGGCCCCATGAGATCGCTTGACAAGCATGGTTTTGTTTTCTGTGTTGACTTACATCCTGAAACAGAAGGTTGGGATGAAATTGCCCACTCTATTTACAGTTTCTTCTCCAATACGTTAATGAGTTTTCATTAGACTGAAATCTCGCAGTTCGTTGCAGTAGGCAAAATTTTAGCATCCTAGACAACATTCACTATAGTAACAGTATGGCATGGTAGTTCCTCAGCACACCAGAGTAAAAGGGGAAAAAACATTGGTTTACTGTTTATCAAATGCTGAAACTTTGCTGGGTGAAGAACAATCTGGAATCATGTTTTACAGTCACATGAAGTCCTCCTTGCAACGTGAACGTTGAATCTTTGAAATCGCTGCGCTAAAAAAATGAAAGAAGTTACATTAAGATTAAAAATGTACTGTATATACTGCATGCAGGCCAGCTGACAGTCTTGCCTGGGCCCGGGACAAGATAATCTTAGATGGGCCCCCCCATGCCCAGATCTCTCCTTTTCCCTTGCTCTTCCTCTCCTGTTCCCCTCCTCCGCTCTTCCTCTCCTGTTCCTCTCCTCTGCTCTTCCTCTCCTGTTCCCCTCCTCTGCTCTTCCTCTCCTGTTCCCCTCCTCTGCTCTTCCTCTCCTGTTCCCCTCCTCTGCTCTTCCTCTCCTGTTCTCCTCCTCTGCTCTTCCTCTCTTGTTCTTCTCCCCTCCTCTGCTCTTCCTCTCCTGTTCTCCTCCTCTGCTCTTCCTCTCCTGTTCCCCTCCTCTGCTCTTCCTCTCTTGTTCTTCTCCCCTCCTCTGCTCTTCCTCTCCTGTTCCCCTCATGCAACAATGAACTTGCGCGCCTGTAAAAACGAGCGCGCCGCGTCGCTATTATGAGCTAATATCCAAAATATTTCCATATGTGTCTCTTTCCTCCTTTCTTATCAACAAGTGGATTTACAGCCACCACATCAGCAGCACCGCCGGTCGCAATGTCTCAGCACTTTTATGAAGAGGACGCAACTGCACGCCGCTCGGGCATGCACGCGCTCGGGCATGCATCGCAGCATCAAGTACCGGGTTTGAGAAAACCTGGTACTGTGGCGTGACGCTTAAAACAAAATTAGTACCGACTTGGTACCGAAGTACCGGTCTTTGACAACACTCATAAACGTTGGCTGCGCTGTTTCTTACCTTGCTCTACGTTGACTTTACTAACGTTAGTTCCAGCTTCTCCGTCACCACCTTTTTTAAAATATTTGTTTAGGACATCTCGAAGGCCTCTATTTTCTTCTTCCCTTCTTCTCTTTTCTTTTCTTTTCTGAGCACCAGACTTGTGCTGACCGGACATTTTGATCGTAACGTTAGCCTACTGAACTTCAAATCAAATGACAACATCAAATTTTGATCAGTGGCCAAACCATTTTTGTTTTGGGGGTGGGCGGGGGTTCTTGACCACTATTTCAAGGACAATTAGGAAGAAAACAAATAAAAAGCTTTTATGTAACTCAAATATTAGATATTTTTTCCACAAATATGCCTATTTTATTTATTTTTTAACAATTATTCCATCTCTTTTTATCGATTCACACAATTGACACAGAAAAGCAAAATATATATACACAGAATCAACATTTAAACCCCATTTTTCCATTTCCCCCTGCCAATCCCCAACCCCACCCTTACCCTCAACAAATATCCCACACTTGAGTATACACACCAAAAATAGTCAACTGGTGTGCAAAAAACACATGGAGAAGAAAAGGCTCAAATTAACTGCAAAAGACTTGAGAAGAATTAAACGTGAAGCTACCAGGAAGCCATTATCCTCCAGTGCCACCATATTCCAGGACTGAAACCTACCTGGAGTGTCCAGAAGTACAAGGGGTCAAGTGCTTAGACACATGGCCATGGTCAAGAAGGCTGAAACATGACCACCACTGAATAAGATTCACAAGGTGAAGTGTCAAGATTGGGCAAAGAAATCCCTGAAAACAGATTTTCAAAGTTTTTATGGACAGATGAAATAAAAGTGACTCTTGATGGACCAGATGGATGGGGCCAGGGCTGGATCACTAATGGACACAGGGCACCACTTCAAGTCAGGTGCCACCAAGGTGGAGGAGGGGTACTGGTATGGGCTGCTATCATTAAGGATGAGGTAGTTGGACCATTTCGAGTTGAAGTTGGACTGAAACTCATCTCCAAAACCTACTGCCAGTTTCTGGAAAGTACTTTCTTCAAACAGTGGTACAGGAAAAACTCCTTAGCATTCAAGAAGGCCATGATCTTTATGCAGGACAATGCTTCATCACATGCATTCAAGTACTCCACTGCTTGGCTAGCCAGCAAGGGCCTCAAAGATGCCCAAATAATGACTTGGCCCTCTCCCTCACCTGACTTAAATTCTATTGAGAACTTGTGGGCCCTTCTCAAACATGAGATTTAGAGTGAGGGAAGACAATATGCCTCTTTGAACAGCATTTGGAAGGCTGTGGTTGCTGCTTCAGCGAATGTTGATTGTAAACATTCAAGAACTCCATGGATGGACGGCTCATGGCAGTTATTGAAAAGAAGGGTGTCTATGTTGGTTACTGAATATTTTTTAAAGGACAAACATTTTATTTAATTGTCATTTTGTGTTACATATTTGTTGCACTTACTCTAAAAATTGAGAATAAACAACTGAATTGGGAGAAATTATTTTTATAATTTAGTTGCCTAATAATTGTGCACACTAATAGTTGCCTAATAATTGTGCACACATTTTTCCCCTGCATTTATCCCCTATATTAATGACCTCCTAAAATACAGAGTCTGGGGCAAAATTAAATTTGAGTGCCCAATACTTCACACATAAAACTCTGAACCCTCATCCAAAATTATTGGATCTTAACACACCACAAAAAAACATGGGTTGTGTCCCCATCTTCTGATTGGCATTGCCAGCATGTGGGTGTGTCTTTAAGACCAAGCCTATACAATCTAGAAGGGGTCCAACAGGATCGATGTAAAATCTTAAATTGCATAAGGCACACCCTTGCATCTCTAGATGTAGACTTGACGTTTATTAGAATGCTAGCCCACACTCCCTCCTCGAATTCCAAGTGTAAATCTTTCTCCCATAATCTATTGAGAGAAGCTGAAGCTCCGTCCCCCAGACTCTGAATTAGCAGGGAGTAATACACTGATGCCTAATGATCTTTTCCAAAAGCAGTAATCGCCAATCCCAGAGCGTCTTCCACTGTAGGGTGTATGCTACTCCCAAAAATAGTACAGAGCAGGTGGTGCAGCTGTAAATACCTGAAAAATTGAGACCTGGGAATCCCAAAATGTTGAATGAAATTTTCAAAGGATCTCAACACTCCACTCTCATATAGGCCACTGAGTGTATTAACCTCCCTCACTCTCCACTCTGTCAAGCAGAAAGGGGACTTATTAATACATAACTTTGGGTTTAGCCATATGCTCGAAGCAACATTTAAATAAATGTCTGAATTAAAACGCGCGGCTGAAAAGCCGTTACCAGGCAGTACGCTGTCCGAGCGAAACCTTCGGATTTATACCAATTAAATCTGTATCCTGAGAACTTAGAAAAGGAATTAATAATTCTGTGGAGGCAAGGCATAGATCTAGTGGGGTCGGAGACGAATAATAAAATATCATCTTCGTAAAGCAATTGCGCCACACCTCCCGCCATCACCCATGAGAAATCATCCTCCTTTCTTTTCACGGCTGCTAATGGTTCCAGGGCAAAACAGAACAATAATGGGGAAAGAGAGCAACCCTGCCAGGTGCCCCTATAATGCATTTTAATTTCAAACCGAAGTTCCATTAAGTTTGAGTAATATTTAAGAATCAGAATCAGAATCAGCTTTATTGCCAAGTATGCTTACACATACAAGGAATTTGTCTAGGTGACAGGAGCTTCCAGTGCACAACAATACAAATAATACCAAAAACAGCAGCAAGACATAGGTAATTAAAAACAGAAAAGAACACAAAATAAATAATTATACATATACGTACATACACTCACCTTCATACATACCCACATACACACGTAGTGCAAATCTAATACAATCTGTTATATAAAGAACAAAAAACTGTATATTATGTACAGAGCAATGTCAGTAATGGCAGAAGTGGATATGTTGGATAATATTAATTAAAATTAAAATTAAACTGTGTATTGCACATAATTATTGCTCAATGGGGCAATTTAATTGTTTATGAGATGGATAGCCTGAGGGAAAAATCTGTTCCTGTGTCTGACGGTTCTGGTGTTCAGAGCTCTGAAGCGCCGGCCAGAAGGCAACAGTTCAAAAAGGTAGTGGGTTGGGTGAGTGGTGTCCAGAGTGATTTTACCAGCCTTTTTCCTCACTCTGGAAGTGTATAGTTCTTGAAGGGGGGGGCAGGGGGCAACCAATAATCCTCTCAGCAGACCGAACTGTCCTTTGTAGTCTTCTGATGTCTGATTTCGTAGCTGCACCAAACCAGACAGTTATTGAAGTGCAGAGGACAGACTCAATGACTGCTGAGTAGAAATGTTTCAGCAGCACTGGTGGCAGGTTGAACTTCCTCAGCTGGCGAAGGAAGTACAACCTCAGCTGGGCCTTTTTCACAATGGAGTCGATGTGTATCTCCCACTTCAGGTCCTGTGAGATGGTAGTGCCCAGAAACCTGAATGATTCCACTGCTACCACAGTGCTGTTTAGAATGGTGAGGGGGGACAATGTTGGGGTGTTCCTCCTAAAGTCGACAATCATCTCCACTGTTTTGAGCATGTTCAGCTCCAGGTTGTTTTGACTGCACCAGAAAGCCAGCCGTTCAACCTCCTTTCTATATGCAGACTCATCATCATCTCAGATAAGTCTGATGACAGTGGTGTCGTCTGCAAACTTCAGGAGATTGACAGAGGGGTCCTTGGTGGTGCAGTCATTGGTGTACAGGGAGAAGAGTAGTGGGGAGAGCACACATCCCTGGGGGCACCAGTGCTGATGGTACAGGTGGTGGAAGTGAATTTTCCCTGCCTCACAAGCTGCTGCCTGTCCGTCAGAAAGCTGGTAATCCACTGACAGGTAGAGGTGGATTAACTGAATTTTGTTAAATATTGCACAATTCAAATTGGTAAATATTAGGGTTAGGGTTAGAGTGCATTAAAGGCTACATGAAAGATTGTTTTGAGAATGTATCTTCTCTGCACTCCTTGACATACACCGTGACCAAATCATTGGTGAATGATTTGGTCAAATGAAATCAACATTTATATAAATTTGTATCTATTATTTTAAGTAGTATTAAAGGAAATAAAAAGAATGGAAACAGAAAATCAGATGGGAAAATGTGTGTGTGTGTGTGTGTGTGTGTGTGTGTGTGTGTGTGTGTGTGTGTGTGTGTGTGTGTGTGTGTGTGTGCATCCCTGTCCGGGGCCACACCAGCTCACACTACAGGCTGAGAGGCCTCTTGGGCAAATGCTTAGGCAGCATCTCCATGCCAACGCAAACTCCTCATTTATTTAATTCTTTATTGTCATCAAATGTATGTCTCCATGACAACAGGAGTGTGCATTCCTCTCTCTGTCTGACTCTCTCTCTCTCTCTCTCTCTCTCGCTCTCTCAGAGAGAATTATGTTGCAAAGAGCCAACATAGATCTTCAGGCCATCTATGTTTCATGTAGACTCACGAGGTTAATTTCCCTAGATGTGCACAGCTGTAATTGGGTCCGTTCGATCAGTTTATTATGGCTTGAGCGTTATGCTTTTGACATCAAGGGGTTATGCCCAGCACAGAGCTGCAATTGCACTGTGTTTTAGTAGCTATGAATGTATGAATCAACTATGGATTATTGTTCCTATATTCTGTATGTGGGAGAAAACTGTTGTGTCTGCTTATATGGTTCATCCAGCTCAACTCGTCAATACTTTCTTTTCTCTCTTTCTCTCTCCTTCTCTTTCTCTGCTGCCTACTCCTCCACTCTGCAGTGTGTGGTGACATCCATGGACAGTTCTTCGACCTGATGAAGCTGTTTGAGGTGGGAGGCTCTCCAGCTACGACGCGATACCTCTTCTTGGGCGACTATGTGGACCGGGGTTACTTCAGTATTGAGGTGAGGGTAGATCTTTGTTTTGGCATAGGCCAAACAAAACGATCAGTTAAAAGAAATAAGAAATCTGCACAAAATTTTTATTCTATCACCATTTATTCACCCTCATGTTGTTCCAAACCTGTATGGCTTTTTTTTCTTTCCCAAGGAACACAGAAGGACAAATTTGGAAGAATGTACTAGCTTCTCTTTTCTATGCAACATTGACTAGCTTTCAGGCTTAAAAAAAGACACAAAAACACCATAAATATTTAATTAAAGTGTATTGTGTGCTATATTCCATGTCTCCAGATGTCAAATCATATGCTTTAGGTGAGAAACAGGTGACATTTAAACTTTTTCACTATAGATCTTGTTTTTTGGGTTGTTATTATTATTATACGTGGTGGATTTCAGGCCTAAATTTTCTGGCCACTTTATTCAGAGAGCTTGAATGATAAAAACTTGAATCTCCCAACAACTTCAAAATATAAAATTAACAACAACATATTTCAGTAGCTTCAAATTATATTCTTTTTAAGATCAGGAATTTGGTGGCTTTTTCAAATTTAAGCTTTGGTTATGTTATTATGATGTCATCATATTTGCCATAACACTCCTTGTCATATTCATGGGAGAACTACAGCCCTCCACACTGCAAGTAAATCACTCGCATATGTGACCAAATTTCACGCTATGTGACTAAAATATGACTTTTATTAGCTACTGGCCAGTACATTTTCAGATTGTACTTGCCAGAGATTGAGTTGTGTAGTGGCGAAGAAGAACTTTTACTGAATAAGAAGCTGGTGATTAAGATGCTGGATTCAGCCTTGTCTTTTTCAGTATGTTGTGTCTAGTGTGCACACTCTGAAGGAAATATTTAGCTACAATGGTTCTGGAGTTGTCGTGGATCGCGCTGTCACTATCACATTAGATGAGCCGTGAAATGGCATTGACGTTGCATTGAACGACGTCAACTCTGACTTTGGTTAAACTTTCCCCTGGCTGTTTTCACAACATTTTCCATTTTAAATCATGGCTATAGACTAGTAACAAAGCTTTTGGATGTCTGTTAGAAGATTAATGTGTTGCAAAATTCGAGAGCTTGTAGATTTGAATTTGAGAATGTGTACCATAAATATTTGTCAAGTCAATACACATTATAAAAGTAAAAGTTATTTTGTAAAAATGTATATGAAATTTCAAACAGTAACAACAGCTTGATTGACTATTCAAAATGCAATTTCATGACATCATAGAATGTGAAATTTGAAAATTTGTACGCAATCTAAAATGTGATTAAAATGATCAAAAGCAAAATATCAAAATTAAATCTGCAATCTCACATACTACATTGCATGAAATCATATACAGTTGTCAGAAGTTTACACACACCTTAGCCAAATACATTTAAACCCAGTTTTTCACAATTTCTGGCATTTAATCGTAGAAAAACACTCCCTGTCTTAGGTCAGATTGGATCACATTGGGGGCAGTGGTGGCTCAGTGGTTGAGGCTCAGGGTTACTGACCAGAAGGTCAGGGGTTCAAGCCCCAGCACAACCAAGATGCCACTGTTGGGCCCTTGAGCAAGGCACTTAACTCCAGGTTGCTCCTGGTGATTGTCCCTGTAATAAGTGCACTGTAAGTCGCTTTGGATAAAAGCGTCTGCCAAATGCATAAATGTAAATGTATCATTACTTTATTTTTATCATGTGAAATGTCAGAATAATAGTAGAGAGAATGATATCATTTCAGCTTTTGTTTCTTTCATCACATTTCCAGTGGGTCAGAAGTTTAAATACTCTTTGTTAGTATTTGTTAGCATTGCCTTTAATTTGTTTAACTTGGGTCAAACATTTTGAGTAGCCTTCCTCAAGCATCTCACAATAAGTTGCTGGAATGTTGACACATTCTTCCTGACAGAACTGGTGTAACTGAGTCAGATTTGTAGGCCTCCTTGCTTGCACATCCTTTTTAAATTCTGCGCACAAATTATCGATCAGATTGGGGTCAGGTCTTTGTGATGGCCTCTCCAATACCTTGAATTTTTTTTGTCCTTAAGCCATTTTGCCACATCTTTGGAGGTATTTGGAGGTCATAGTCCATTGGGAAAACCCATTTGCGACCGAGCTTTTACTTCCTGGCTGATGTCTTGAGATGTTGCTTCAATATATCCACACAATTTTCCTTCCTCTGCCATCTATTTTGTGAAGTGCAACAGTCCCTCCTGCAGCAAAACACCCCACAATATGATGCTGCCACCCCCATGCTTCACAGTTGGGGTGGTGTTCTTCTTTTTCCTCCAAACATAATGATGGTCATAATGGCCAAACAGTTACATTTTTGTTTCATCAGACCAGAGGACATTTCTCCAAAATTTAAATCTTTGTCCCCATGTGCACTTGCAAACTGTAGTCCGGCTTTTTTATGACGGTTTTGGAGCAGTGGCTTCTTCCTTGCTGATCAGCCTTTCAGGTTATGTTGATATAGGACTTGTTTTACTGTGGATATAGATACATTTTTATCTGTTTCCTCCAGCATTTTCACAAGGTCCTTTGCTGTTGTTCTGGGATTGATTAGCACTTTTCGCACCAAACTACCTTCATCTCTAGGAGACTGAATGTATCTCCTTCCTGAGTGGTATAATGGCTGCGTGGTCCCATGGTGTTTATACTTGCGTACTATTGTTTGTACAGATGAACGTGGTACCTTCAGGCATTTGGGAATTGTTCCCAAGGATGAACCAGACTTGTGGAGATAAAAAAAAAATTCTTGGCTGATTTCTTTTGATTTTCCCATGATGTCAATCAAAGAGGCACTGAGTTTGAAGGTAGGCCTTAAAATACATCCACAGGCACACCTCCAATTCAGTACACTTTCTTTCAGAGGCTAATTGCCTATAGGCTTGACATCATTATCTGGAATTTTCCAAGCTGCTTAAAGGCACAGTTAACTTAGTGTATGTAAACTTCTGACCCACTGGATTTGTGGTATAATCAATAAAAAGTAAAAAAAATCTGTCTGTAAACAATTGTTGGAAAAAGTACTCGGATCAAGCACAAAGTAGATTTCCTAAACGACTTGCCAAAACTATAGTTTGCTAATATTAAATCTGTGGAGTGCTTAAAAATTTGTATGTAAACTTCTGACTTTAACTGTATATGAAAACAATATATATATATATATATATATATATATATATATATATATATATATATACATACAGTATATAGGTGAAGATGCCTTCTCTGTTTGCTTAATCTTTTTTTCAGTTTTCTGTTGCATTATGCTCACATGTTGTCAAAAGTCTGGCGAGTAAAAACAAAAATTCACTAGAAGGCAGTTCTTTCTCCAACGTTGTCCATAGAGGGTTGAAGTAGCAATGTTGGATTTGTGACTGGTTGTGTGATCAACTAATTCATTGAAAAGATCCAATTCAAATGAATGATTTGTTTGTGAATCAGAGATTGCTACTTCCCTCATAAACCTTTATGAAAATGTCTCTCTCTTGAACTCTCTTTATCTACTTGTTTATAGAATTTTAATTAAATAATATTAATAATATGGCAATATCACATGACCAAGAGTGCTGTTGTACTAAATATCTGCTGTGATTACCTAAGACACTGGACCTTCGATTTCATGCCTGCATCTGAATTTGAGCTTTTTTGATATTCAGTACAACAGCACTCTTGCTCCTGATGTGCTTCAATATTGGCAGATTAATAGACCTGGCCAATATATTGATCTATGACAAATTTTTACACCAGGTTTTGATAATTCTGGAGTATTCCATTGAAAAGATAATAAGGTGGCCAATTCTGTCACATGCTTGAGGGAAACATGCCTCCAGCCACTAATAAAGTAGAATCAGTCAACCATGAGCACTATACTGACATCCTTTGACATGTCCAATTTCTGCCATCTTTGACTTCAGGCCATGATTAGCCCTCTCAACACCGTCTGCTCAATTGAATCACTCAGCTCCCAATGTTTTTTGGGGGGGAATTTTTCTTCCTTGTTAAAGCATAAATAGATGACATTATGAGTTAGCCAGCTTGGTTGTGTTTCAGATTGTGTGTGTGTGTGTGTGTGTGTGTGTGTGTGAGAGAGAGAGAGAGAGAAAGAGAGAGAGAGGATATAGCCCGCCGGTCTGAATTTTAATGGTGTATGTGTTTATAGGTATCTCATGGATGTGGTCATGTTACAGCTATATTTTCTTTCTTTCTCTCTCTCACTCTCAATTCATATTGCTTTATTGGCATGACATACTGTACATAAGTACATATCGCCAAAACATTGAAATAAATAAATTATGATAAGACAAGTACAATATCATGAAACAAGAAAGGTGAGTAGGAAAACAAATGCATACAGAATAATGTAACTGTGCTCAATAGATACAGTATAGATGCACAATAATATTATCAATTAGCTAAACTACTGAAACAGGTGCTGGATGTGTTGACTTTCTCGTAGTTTGTGGCATTTATACATGTGAGAGGAAGTAGGTCCTTCACCAAGTGAGATTTTCAGTTTGTCATTTTCATTGAGAGAGTGGAAATCAGGGATGAGCTGCTGTAATTTTGTATACAATGAATCTCTCAAGTGTGAGTACTTTTGGCAGTGAAGGACAAAATGTATATCTCTCAATTTCACCTGATGAACAGTGGCAACATATTCGCTCCTCATTAGGTCGCCATGTCTTTTTATGCCTTCCAATTTCAATAGCCAGTTAGTGGTCACTAATTCTGTATTTAGTTCATATTTGTCTATTTGACATTTCGCTCTCTTTCTCTCTCTATCTCCCTCTCTCTCCCTCTCTCTCTCTCTCTGTAGTGTGTTCTGTACCTCTGGTCACTGAAAATCCTCTACCCAAAGACGCTATTTTTACTGAGAGGAAATCATGAATGTAGACATTTGACAGAATATTTCACCTTCAAACAAGAATGTGAGTATCCCCTTTGTGCATGCATACACTATTGTCTGTTGTATGCAGGGTTGGGGAGTACATGGAATACATGTAACGGGATTACGTATTTAAAATACTAAATATAAGTAACTGTATTCCACTCCAGTTACAATTTAAATAATTGATAATTACAATACAGTTACATTCAGAAAGTATTTTGATTACTGAAGAGATTACTCTGCATTTTATTGTCATTTGTTTCATTTTATGATGCGATTCATAGTGCATAGGTGAAACACTTTCTTGTAATGGGGTCAGGTCTTTGTGATGGCCACTCCAATACCTTGACTTTGTTGTCCTTAAGCCATTTTGCCACAATTTTGGAGGTATGCTTGGGGTCATTGTCCATTTGGAAGAACCATTTGTGACTAAGATTTAACTTCCTGGCTGATGTCTTGAGGTGTTGCTTCAATATATCCACACAATTTTCCTTCCTCATGATGCCATCTATGTTGTGAAGTGCACCGGTCCCTCCTGCAGCAAAGCTCCCCCACAACATGATGCTGCCACCCCCATGCTTCATGGTTGGGGAAGTATTCTTTGCTTTTTTCTTTGCCAAAAAGTAAGAGCTTTGTCCCTATGTGCACTTGCAAATTGTAGTCTGGCTTTTTTATGCCGGTTTTGGAGCAGCGGCTTCTTCCTTGCTGAGCAGCCGATATTATGTCGATATATGACTTTTACTGTGGATATAGATACTTGTCTACCCGTTTCCTCCTGCATCTTCAAAAGGTCCTTTGCTGTTATTCTGGGATTGATTTGCACTTTTCATACCAAACTACATTCATCTCTAGGAGACAGAAAGCGTCTCCTTCCTGAGCGGTATGATGGCTGCGTTGTCCCACAGTGTTTATACTTGCATACTATTGTTTGTACAGTCTATGTAGGAGTGCAACCATTCTCTTCTGGAACTCCAATAGTGAAGGCCGAACCACTCAACAATATGGCGTAATCTATATACTCTGCCAGGGTCCAATGAATTCTGCCACTGGGCATTGGGGAAGTTAGAAGCTCATTTAAGCCTAAACAAAAAAATTCATTGAGAGCCACATCATTAAAATTTTCTTTGTTTGCCAATACACAAATATCCCCCACATAATCCTCAAGATGAAGATTTTCCTGATGAGGATGAATTAGTTTAACTGCTGGGTTCATTGTTGTAGGTCAGGTATTCTGTAATGTTGTTGGGCAGACAAGGCAGGCAGGAACAAACACAGGAGCAGATTAAGACGATGATTTAGTGTTGTGAACCCACGTGCAGTTTATTCCAATAAATCCAAACTTGAAATACAAACCATGAATCCAAAATGTAAAACAAAACAAAAATCCTGAACATAAACTTGATATAACTATAAACAAGAACAAGACCTTGATTAATAAACTTACCAGTAACTAAAACTAGACTTGGCTAGAAAGTACTTGACTAGACTAGAAAACAACATACTACACAGACAATACCTGACAACCACAACGGCAAGCATGAGGGCATAAAAATACAAGGACAACCAATAAAACTAAACTAATAACAAGATAACAAGACTAGTAAAACATGAACCAATGAAAAGACACGACTGATAACAAGTTAACCAGACAATAAACCAATGTAAACAAGACACATGGACATGAGGGAAAAAGGATATCACATGACTAGACAAGGAAGTGAACTCATTTCACAATAAAATACCTGAAAACATGAACATGAATCTAAACATGAAATAAGAACACAAAAAAACATTACAGCCATGAACCAAACCAACCAGCTCTGAGATAAATTACAGCATTACAAACTTGATCAAGCATTACAAACTAAAGATCAGAGAAAAAGACAAAGATAAAAGACTATTGTGGATTATTTCTTTAAAGGAATATTATAATTTCAAGTGAGGTGAAAACTTACAATGAAAGTCAATGGGGCCCATTTTTGATCGTTTAATGGAAAAATGTAAAGCTTTTCATTTTAAAAAGCACATACATTTTTTTTCTTTAAACTTTTTGTACTATTTGAGCTGTAAAGTTTATTAAAGTGTAATTTTTATAATCATTTTAAGGTTTTAAGGTTTAAAGCTTTATGTTGCCATTGCAATAAAGTTCTATATACTGTATATTTTTACAAAAAGCAATTTTTTCACTTTAAAATCATGTTAACGCACATATTTTTTACATCTTGTGGCTCTACTTTTGAAACAGTGAGTGATTTAACATTTACGGACTGGCCCCAATCACTTCCATGTGCCTCACTGTAACCCAGATTTTAAAAAAAAATTAAAAAGGAGGTGCAAGCCAAAATAACTTTTGGTGGTAATCAACATTATAATGTGAATACTGTTGATTGAACAACAGTTCTACTTAACCCAAATTATTCCTTTAACAAAGGCATGAAATACACATTCCATGAAGCACTGCGAATGACGTAATCAAATCAGAAACAATGGTACATTATAAAACTTTTGATGTGTAGTCATTGATTATAAGTATAATGATATGTGGTGGTGGCGTAGTGGGCTAAAGCACATAACTGGTAATCAGAAGGTTGCTGGTTCGACCCCCACGGCCAACACCAATGTGTCCTTGAGCAAGGCACTTAACTCCAGGTTGCTCCGGGAGGATTGTCCCTGTATTAAGTGCACTCTAAGTCGCTTTGTATAAAAGCATCTGCCAAATGCGTAAATGTAAATGTATAGATACAGTCGGCAAGGAAGTCCCGTTGCATAGTTACCTATTCATTCATATGAGAAAAATGGGGAGCAATTTTCGATAGATTTGGATATTTATACAATGCAAAACATGACAAAAAGCTGTTGTGTAATTTTTTGCACTTCAGACAAAGCCAAAAAAACTGGAAATTATTTTTTATTGCCTTCCAACTGACAAATATAGAAGCCTAAAGAAGAGTGCTATGACTGCAAGCTGTAGAGCTGCAGAGTCATACAGTTCAGCACTCTCAGGAATGAAATTTACATTTACAATTTTCTCATGAAGGTTTTGTTATTCGATTGGTATCTAAAATATTTAACAACTTTTTTTATCATCAACACTTTTATTTGTATCTCTTAGTAAGACTATTAAAGTGTTTTATTCACGCATTCATTATATTTTGAAATGATTGTACACATAAAATTGTCAAAATAGTCAAAATTAATTGGCTGATGCGATTTCAATGGAAGACATTTAATTATTTTGATATAACAATTTAGAGCCTCAGCGGACAATGCAGAAGACTTAAATATTGGTAAGGTTAAATAGTAGACATACAATAAAACTATAACATAAAACAAAATGAAAACACAAATAAGGGGGATTCAATTACGATAGGGGAAAAGTGTGTTTTATTAAACACACAGTAATATAAAGTAAAATGCAATGTAACGACAGTCAGGCCTACTATCATAAGCTGTTTTCATTATTATTTTTTCTTAATAAGTTATTTGTTTGGCAGTAAAGGCAGAGCTAATGGAGATTCATACCCAGCACCATGTACATAAACATTTTACAGCAATTTTAGCTTATTAAACATTTTGCCAAACCCAACAGCAAGCACAATATCCCCCGAGAATATTTCACGTATGTTAAACCACGCCCCCAGTGTATGGTGCATTGCCAACTGTATCTATACAAACCTAAGTAGTTTGAATGTGTAGGGAGACTGTCTGGATTACCTTATTCACAATGCTTCATGGGATTGGCCGATCACTGCTGATCTCTTTTGCTGTAGTTTCCATTTCCAAGGTAACAGTGACTTCTCTGATTGGTGAATCTTTCTTCAGCATTGGGTAGTGTAGTTTTTCACCAGGAATTTGGCTAATTAATACTTTTTTAATATTATTATTATTGATATTGAAGCTTCTACATAAGCATATATCATTGCTTAACAATGGGCTCATGGTAGGTTTGTATCAAAAGCAGGTCTGTGTCAATTTATTTATAGAAAAAATAAAGAGTTTTCCTTCCAGAGCCCTTCTCTCATGAACGTTCCTCAGATTTCTGTTGCATTCAATATCTATTCTTCATAAAAAAAAAAATAATATTTCCAACTAGTAAAGGCTTATAATCCTGAACTAGGAGGAGGGAGGGTGTAGGACATAGAGTATGAGGTAATGCTTCATATTGAAGCCTCCCCATGAGACAGAGACAGGTGAGGTGGGAAAGAGGAGTGCGGAGTTCACAGCAAACTATTTCTGTGTCTACACCGCAAACCTGTCTCCATGGTTACAAATGCTTTTGAGAGTTGGCGAATTGAGACATAATGAGAATAGGGCACACATCGACACACTAAGAAAAATAAAGTCACCCCTCTGGAGACACTGTTTATTTTGTGTGTGAGTGTTTGTGACGCACTACAACACATGGGGGAGACCGGTCGGTCCCAGTGGGAACCTAACGAAGGCAGAGAAAAACATGATAAGGTTATAAACGTTTTAAATGTTATAATAAAATAGCTGTTATAAAATAGCTGCACATTAAACTGAAATAGGAGAAAGTATTTGAACAAATAAAAAATTACACGTCACCTTTAACTTTCTTGTTTATGTGCTAACTCGCTTTCATTTGTTCACTTTGTACTCACGTTCTCTCTCTTTCCCTTCCTGTTTATCAGGTAAAATCAAGTATTCAGAGCAGGTGTATGATGTCTGTATGGACGCATTTGACTGTCTGCCCTTGGCAGCCCTCATGAACCAACAGTTCCTGTGTGTCCACGGTGGCCTGTCCCCGGAAATACAGACCTTAGATGACATAAAGAAGGTACTGCAGAGCCATGCATGAACAACAGTGATGTGTGTGGGAGGAGTGACATTTCATGAATGGCCATAGAAAAGCAGTATATATGTGTGTATTTCTGTATTCGGTGTGATATTTGTGTCCCTGTGGCCTAGTTGGACCGGTTCAAGGAGCCCCCAGCGTTCGGGCCTATGTGTGATTTGCTGTGGTCTGATCCCCTGGAGGACTTTGGCAATGAAAAGAGCCAGGAATACTTCAGCCACAACACAGTCAGAGGCTGCTCATACTTCTACAGGTAGCCAGTTTATTTTGTGTGTTTATGGGTCTCTGTTTGTAAGGATGTGTGAAATCATGGCACAAGAGGGATGTTGGTTAATGTTATTAATACATTAATACATTAACTTTGCACCTGGAATGAACCACTGACTTCAAACTTGCATCTATAACTCCTCACAAACCTAAATTTACCTTCTAGAGACAAGTCTTGGAATGCCAGAGTTCTGTACATAAGAAACATCAGAGCTCAATACAACAAAACTCCTAGAATCGCCCAGGTAGCAGTGGTGTGGGCCACACTGGTTGCAGTGAATATTGAGGAAAGGGGCTCTCTGGGTAGTAAAAGATTTTCCTTTAGGAACATCTCACACCGGCAAATGGGGACCCCAGAGTAGACCTTGACCAGGTAGCAGTGGTGCTGGCTGTACCAACCGAAGTGACCTGGAGATAGGGCTCATCCCTGTAAGTGGGGAGGACCTCATAGCCCTGGCTCGTGGATACAGGTTGCTGCGGTTGTGCGTTCTGTGGGGTGGGGGCTTTGGTGCTCTGGTTGGGGCAGGTGTGTGGTCCGTCACCCGTGTGACCGGTGGGGCTGCACATACTCTGTAACACTGCATTGTACAGTGACCTAGAGCTACTACTTAAAGGGATAGTTCACCCAAAAATTTTAATTCTCTCATCAATATTTGGCTTTTTCATTTGCATTTTGCAATTGCGCATAAGAAATCCTGAATGGAAACGCTTGATATGTGAAAAAAAACGAAACTAAATCTAAATTAGCTTAATATTTAATGCGCTAGGACAGGGTTCCTCAATGTTTGACCCATTCACACCAAATCCATGAAGATTTTATGAGACAAACTTCAGATGAAAGGTCTATCTGCAGAGTCCGTAAAAAATAAAAACGAACAACTATTTCATCCCCTTTAAAGTGGGTGGCGCTGTTGCTGTTCTACTAACATTTATACCAGTCTCCTGCCCTGCAGCTAGGAGCTCCTGTGCAGCTGTCAATGCTAGAGATGAATATATTGAATGCATTTATTTACCTAATTTAGCATAACTGTTTCATTATGTTCTTTCCATGGTGTTAATGCATTCTGAGGAGTATATACTCTGTGTTTTTATGCGAGTAATATGAGTAAAGAGCGCTGTTACATAAATATACGTCCTATTTATATTTGCTTATGTATTTTGCTATGAGTATTTTCCAAATGAACTCCCGAAGCCATCTACTCTTTTTATAATGCCTGGAATGGATTAATGCCTGGAAAATATAACACAAGGTACTGTGATACAAATGCACATGGAATTATATATATTAAGAATAAATTAAATAGGATCCTTGCTAGCTCAGCGAGTATAGACGCTGACTACCATCCATGGAGTCATAAGTTTGAATCCAGGGCGTGCTGAGTGACTCCAGTCAGAATTCCTTAGCAACCAAATTGGCCTGTTGCTAGGGAGGGTAGGGTCACATGGGTAACCTCCTCGTGGTCGCTATAATGTGATTCTCGTTCTCGGTGGGGCACGTGATGAGTTGTGCGTGGATGCCGCAGAGAATAGCGTGAAGCCTCAACACATGCTATGTCTTCACAGTAACGCGCTCAACAAGCCATGTGATAAGATGCTCGGATCTCAGACTTAGAGGCTACTGAAATTCGTCCTCTGTCACCCAGATTGAGGCTAATCACTACGTCACCATGAGGACTTAGAGCACATTGGAAATTGGGCATTCCAAATTGGGGAGAAAAGGGGAGAACAGAGACCTACAGAGCTGAAATTTTCTTCTAAAAATATTAGTTTGTGTTCTGCAGGAGAAAGAAAGTCATACACATATGGGATGGCATGAGGTGATGAGAGAGTTCACTCTCTCTATTTCATTCACTATTTGTCGCAAAATCAACATAACATAACGTACATAACCCATTTTTCTATACATCAATACATCCTTGTTCACATTATTATATTTGTTCATCTTTATACTGTATATAGGCTACTTGCTATTATTCTCTTATCCTCCTCTCCTAATATTTTCTTGTCCTTTTTTTCTCCCCACTTACTTTTCTTTTGATATTATATTTATAGATTTGCTCTCTATATTATATTTCCCATTCTTTTTTGTATTTACCATTTTGTATTTATGTATTTATCATGTCCTTATCCTCCTTTTCTTTTCGTTTTTTGTTGTTGTTTGGAACTTTATGTAGTAGTTTTGTCTGTCTCTTTCTGTATATGTATAAATGCAATAAAAATAAATAAACATTACATAAAAAAACATTGTCCTCCTACCTTACACTGCGCAGTCTCTTGCCGTGCTCTGCCCGCTGGTGGCAGGAAAACCATAAAAAAAAATCTCAGCTGGGTCCATCTGGACCAGTTAATTCAATCACAAATGCAGAGCCAGGACCCAATCGCAGCGTTAAAAATATATATATATAATTTATTAAATGCAAAAATAAAGGGAAAAACTCAACCAAAACTTCCACAAGGGGAAAAATAAATATTAACAACACATAGGGGAAAAATAACAATACAGGGCTGGGTCAGAGGGAAACAGGGAACCAGGCCCAACCAGACCGGACAGGGATGGGATGAAAAACATGACCAACAAACAGGCAAGACTTACTAACTAGACCAACTGGAGACACAAGACCAACTGAGTAACATAAGACACAGAAGATGAACTGGCACTTTACAGCACACACAAGGATACTAAAATAGGAATAGAAATCAACAGGTTAACAAGACAGGGCAGGTGTGTCTAATAAACTAATATTGAGCAAACAAGGTGGTGTGGTATGGCGTAAGACAGAGAGACATATGGCGATACAGAAACAAATCAAAGCCATGTGCTCTCACGGGACAATGAAACACCCGAATGGCATGAACGCACATCACAAAGACAATAAGGCAGTATACACTCATGCCAACCGACAAACAATGCGATGCCTAGCATTCTCACACTAAACAAAACCTGAGCGTACACCGTGAGGCAAACTCCACACGATGCATGCAACAGGCAACAAAAACAAGACAGGACACCTGTGCGATAGTTCAGCCACACACAAACACGAAACTTCAGATCGAAGTGACTGAACCAGTACAACATAAAGACAGCTTGCGACCCAGTCGCGCAGTGCAAAGAGAGCGCATGTCTGTCCTCGAGAGACAGACATTGATTATTGATGAGTGCATGCCGCCAAGATGACAAGTGCAATGTACTCATGCCAATACAGTACACGACATGGAACATGAGTGTCTGGATCCCAACACCAAAACGAAAACCGAACCAGACAGAAGGGTCAGGATCCAGACCGCATGCTCCAGACATGAAACAAGACCGACCGAAGAGCGCATGGTAGGGAATTCAACCGAAACCGTGCGCTCACTCAAAGACAGACAATGAAACACAAGACAGACATGGGACGTTGATGCAACGGTTATGTCAGACAAAAACCTAAACTGACAGTGACAAGACCGTGACATGCCTAAATGACTTGTCGCCTAAACAGACTTCAATAATTACTAGACGGGTTCACCTGAGCCCAAACAGACATGTTTCTTAGGGGGCGTTTACTTAAGATGTGCTCTTGTGTACAAAAATAGCTAGACGGGCTTAAAGGAATGAAACAGAATGCAAGGGTCTAGTGACTCGTTCTGGCTGTTTTAAGAGTTGGAATATTTTTAACTTGATATGCAATATTAAAAACGAAACACTCGTGGCTGTATGCTCAAACAACAGAGACACTACGCATCAATGATGCCGGTGGGAATGTGTATGGCTGTAGTGGTGGGGCTTTAAAGTGGATAAATGTAAAGATGCAACTTTCGAGATCATGTGGGTGATTCTCACAAAACCTTAAAAGAAAAATGCCCTGGCTTACACAGAAATTATATATATATATATATATATATTTTCTTTTTTTTTTTTGCATATTGAAAATGAAGCCTATCTTTAGGACCTTTAAGATTTTTTACATTGTGACATTACTTTAATGACCGTTGCACACATTTTACCCCCAATTCTCATTAACGCATTGTGACAAAGTTGGTCATTATGATATTCTCATTACCGCAATGTGAAAAATTATAAAGAAATTGAGAAATTGGAGGGAAAAAAGTTATATCTCCCTTGGTACAGCTTTTCATTTACTTTTGTTGATTTTAATTGAAAAAAAAAATAATCATTTTACAACAGCATATTTTCAGTGTAATGCTATAAAAAAAATTACTTTGTTGCAGTAATGAGAATCATCATTGAAAACAATGGGAAGGAGTAAAATGCCTTGATGTGTTACTGTAATTACAATTGCAAGATAAATATGCTAAAGTGTCCAGAAAATAATGGCACAATATAAACTATTTTTATAGTACTATAATGTCGGCTTAATTTTTCATGCAAAACATATATGTGCGTGTGTGTGTGTGTGTGTGTGTGTGTTAAATTGTGATAGTTCACCCAAAAATTACAATTCTCTCATCATTTACTCACCCTCATGCCATCCCAGATTACTTTCTTTCTTCTGCTCTGTTGGTCTATTCGATGCAAGTTAATGGTGGCCAGAAATATGAAACTCTATAAAGCACATAAAGGCAGCATAAAAGTAATCCATAAGGATTAAATCCATGTCTTCAGCTGTGAAATGATAGGTGTGGGTGAGAAACAGATCAATATTTAAATAATTTTTTACTATAAATCTCCACTTTCACTTCCACATTCTTCTTCTTTTGTTTTGTTTTATTTTTGGCAATTTGCATTCTTCATGCATATCACCATCTACTAGTTGTGGCTGGTCAAAGGTGAAGATTTATATTTATAAAAATGACTTATTTTTTTATCTTTTTCTCAACCACACCTATCATATCATAGATGAATTTAACAACTGCAGTCATATGGATTACTTTTATGCCGCCTTCTTGTTACTTTTGAAGATTTACATTTCTAGCCACCATTCTCTTGCATTGTATGGACCAAGAGAGCTGAGATATTCAGCAGAAAATCTTAGTTTGTGTCCTGAAAAACAAAGAATGTCATGCACATCTGAGATGTCATTAGAATGTCATGCACATCTGAGATGTAATTAGATGATGAGAGTATTTCGTTTTTGGGTGAGCTATCCCTTTAAATATGACAAGGACATTTTCTTGATCTGTTTCTTCAGAATCACTCACTCTCATATTGTTTCAAAGCCATATTACATACTTTTTCATAAAACTAAAAAGGATACAGTGTGATAGGCAGAGCGTTAGTCTCAGTCACCATTCACTTTCAATGTATAATTAATCAATGGTTAGTGAGGCTAACAGTCGACCTAACATTTCCTTTTGTGTTACACGGAATAAAAAAGTAAAACAAGTTTGTAACAACATAAGGGACATTATGACAGAATTTACTTTTTGGGGTGAACAATCTCTTTAAAACATTGCCACTGAAAATATAAAACACAATATATACCTCACTAATTGACTAGTCAGATGTTGGATGTCTAGTCAAACATTATGACCCATTCATAGTATTTTGATACAGCCAAACAGAGTTTAAATGATGGGGTGAAGCTGTCAGATGAGTTGACAAGGGGGAATGCCCTTTCACCCTCTGGATCTCACTGTAGTCAGTAGAAAGAATGAGATGGAGGGAGAGAGAGTGAAGAGCCCTCACTGTGGCCAGCAACGGAAGCACATCTCTGTGATCTATCCCACAATCCCCAAGGGCTTCGCAGGGTGGTGTTGCCATGACGACCCATTTCCTCTTCCTAAACTGGAGCGAGAAAGAAAGAGAAATGGAGAGAAAGAAGTGATTGGTAGAGAGCTGTGTTAAAGAAGCAGTGTCCCTTCATTAGGCAATGACAAATCAAGGAAAGAATAAAGAACAAAAGACAGGGGCTCTCACATTTTTTTATGCACTCTCTGGATTGTAAGCAAACAAACGCACCACTCTGTTAACACTTTCACGCAGTGAAGGTGAGATTTTGCTTTAAGCTGCACATAAAACCCTCTGATAGGCTCATCTCAGGTATATTAAACTGAAGGCTCTATTAGTTGTTGACTGGGCACAATTATGAATGTTCACTTTGTACAAGCTCTTTGTTCAAATCATGCGTGTATTTATTGTCTTTTAAAGAATAAGTTCAACCAACAATTAAAACTCTGTCAGCATTTACTCACCCTCATGCTGTTCCAAACTTAATATCCTTTTTTATCTTTCATGGAACATAAAAAGAAGTTTTGCAGAATGATCACGTGACTCGTTTCCACAAAACAAAAACACATAGTGAGTGTAAACAGGTCCAATAGCACCATAAAAAAGTCTATATATCACCTGCATTATATTTCAATTCTTCTGAACCTATTTGATAGCTTTAAGTGAGAAACAGACCAATATTAAGTAATTATTCACTGAAAGTCTTTTTTTGTGCTCTCAAATCTCATTCACACTCATGTACATTCAAAGATTGAGCTTCAAAACATGTTGCTCTGCATTCACTGAAATCACTGGTTGCTGAAATGTTTTGAATTGGAAGTACAAGCACAAATATGAGTGATGTACAAATGAGATTTGAGAGACCGTGTGTTCCACAGAAGAAAGACATGGGTTTGGAACAACATGAGTGTGTGTAAATGGAAGAATTTGTATATTTGGGTGAACTATCCCTTTAAATGTGTTTTGACTATCCTTGACAGTGAGTGAAATTGTGTGCAAAACCACTGAAAACTAATCACTTCAGGTGCGTACACACTGCCAGCGACTTTATCGCTGCAGGTCGCCAGTGGCTGGCGGTGAAGTCGCGAGTGGGTGTTCCCACTACTGGTACTAGTACTAGTAACGTTTATAAATGACATACACGGATGCCATTCCATTGCTGTTGACAGCGAATCTCTTTTCTTGCCACTAAAAACAAACATGTTGGAGGGAAAAGACTAAATATAAATGGAATCAGTACATAAAATGCTTTATATCAAAGATGAATGAGAAACAAGGCGTGCTGTTTGCCATAGCGGCTGTTTATCTGCGGCGAAAATGCAAATGCCGGTCTGTCTGGGTCCATAAAATCTCCCCGATCTCAGATACACATTTCCACGCAGTATTTTTCTTAAAAATGTCCTTGTACGTGGGAAGAGACATATCTTAGAGCACTGGAAAATTTCTAACAGCAAGAATTACCCTTTCATCCATCTTGCCGTTACTGCAGGAGCTGAGAGAGAGAAGGATCACGTGAGCTCTCCCGTCTTCTCTCCTATTGGCTGTCGCTTCCGTTAGTCGCTCCAAAGTTGAACTTTTCTCAACTTTGGAGGTGACGTATTTCCGCTTTTGAATGGAGCTCCACTCGCCCCGTAGTCTGCAGCCAGCCCGACACGCCCACATCTAGCGCCAACGGTCGCGACAGCTCGTGTCGTTAGAAGTCGCTGTGCTCGCATTGAAAATGAATGGTATTGAGTCGCTGTCGCGCGCGATGTCGCTGGCAGTGTGTACGCACCTTTCAGGAGCTGTTGGGGCATGTTTGTGTCATATAAAAGTGAGTGTGAATGTTTGATGTCAGAATAGATATACAAAATGCATGTACAAAAAAAAAATAATAATAATAATAAAAAAAATGGAAACTTAAAATCAAGAATATTGGCAAAAAGAGACATGAATGAGAATTCTGAAACCCACAGTAGAGCACAACGCTGCCCCTGCTGGACACATGGTGAACTGCACTCATGTTCATTCACACAAAAATGTTTTGGTGGCTGACAGTGGAAAGCACAGAAAAAAACAATACAACATTAATGAGACATGTCCACTTATGGTTTCTGAATACTGGCTCTCATTTTCAATCTCGTTCTCTTTTCCCACTTTCATTCGCTGTTGCAGTTATCCAGCTGTCTGTGATTTCCTACAGAATAATAACTTGTTATCAATCATTCGAGCACACGAAGCACAAGATGCGGGGTATGTATTTCTCTCTTTATCTATCAATCTTTCTATCTATCTATCTTTTTGTCTCTGTCTGTGTCAAAATTGGTACTTCTATTAGTTTATCCTCCCTTGCTCTTTTGTTATATTTTTTTCTTGCTCTTGATTATCTAATGTCTAAATTATCGAGAAGGTTTTTAATCCTCTATCTTCTCACTCTTCTTCAGGTACCGGATGTACAGGAAGAGTCAGACCACTGGCTTCCCTTCACTAATTACTATCTTTTCTGCACCAAACTACCTTGATGTTTACAATAACAAAGGTGAGGTTTTCTGCCACCTGGTGAGTACTGGCTTTTCCTGACAGTGAAATGTGTGCGAGTGCGAGAAAAACAGAGCATTGTGATGAGAACAGAGAGCGAGATGAGAGCGTAGGCAGGAGCATCAGCTTGAGTGACTCCATCCATGTTGTCTCATCATCCGTTGATGGAACAGGGTCAACCTCTCAGCACTTCCATCTAGTGGAGGCTTGCTGTGAACATGCATGTTAAAACATACACAACTGATGTACTGTACATTCTTATGTATTTATGTCATGGCTGATAGACACGTTTTCTTTAGACAGTTCATTTAGCTTAAGTGTTATCATATAATCATTTATGATACAACTCTCTGGAATAATTTATTCTGATTGTTCAATTGTGCTATTCTGCAGTCAAATATGTTTGTACAATGACTGCTAAACTGCACATTTGATTGTTGTTCCTGGCAACTAATCTCACTAGACAGTGCTAGCTTAATTTCTCTTTGCGGACTGTACATTATCCCTTACGTTTAGCAAATTGACTTGCTTTTATTCCATAAACCTGCATGTACTGGAGACACAATTAAGACAACAGTTCCCCCAGCCTTGCGTCAGTCAATTAGGAAACAGCCCCAGAGGCTCAGGAAGTCAAACTCTCTTGAGAATATTTCTCATATTATTGATTTGTGCATACTCAAATGCTGAAGGCTTACTAACACTTATTATTCACTTCCGCAGCTGCCGTTCTCAAGTACGAAAACAATGTTATGAATATCCGGCAGTTCAACTGCTCCCCTCATCCATACTGGCTGCCAAATTTTATGGACGTCTTCACCTGGTCACTGCCGTTTGTGGGGGAGAAGGGTACGACAGGCTCACGTTGGAAGACACCACACTCAATCATGGAATATTTGAACCAAATATGACATTTCTGTCATTATTTACTTACCCTTGTATTGTTCCAAACCCGTATGCTGTTATTTTTTTCCGTGGAACACAAAAGGAGAACTTCTTTAAAGGGATAGCTCACCCAAAAATTTTATAGTCAAAGATTTAAAGTGGAGATTTAGAGTAAAAAAGGACTTAAATATTGATCTGTTTCTCACCCACACCTATCATATCACTTCTGAATATATATATTTAACCACCGGAGACATATGGATTACTTTTATGTTTGCTTTATGTGATTTTTGGAGCTACAAAGGTCTGATCACCATTCGCTTGTATTGTAAGGACCTACAGAGCAGAAATATTCTTCCAAAAATCTTTGTTTGTGTTCTGCAGAAGAAAGAAAATAATACACATCTGGGATGGCATGAAGGTGAGTAAATGATGAGAGAATTTTTGTGTGAACTATCCCTTTAAGAATCTTTACACAGCTCTTACAATACAACAAAAGGGTCACTTTGAAGGGTCACTTTATGACAAGAGTTGTGTAAAACATTTTCATAAATTTCTACTTTTGTGTTCTACAGAAACATCAGAAACAGCATATGGGTTTGAAATGATACAGAGTTGAAAAATAATGACAGGATTCAAATTTTTGACAGTGCATTCTACATTCTGTGACTATATTCAGTGTTTTTTTGTTAAAAAAACATACATCCAAAACAAACAAATAAATGTGCTTTTGCTAAGTGATTGCAAAGTAAAATTTCAGATGGGTTCAAATAAATGTCTGTTGGTTTGACATGTTCTGTGATTGACTGTCTCTGTTGTCCCCACAGTCACAGAAATGCTGGTAAACGTGTTGAGCATCTGTTCTGACGATGAGTTAATGAATGATGGAGACGAGATCTTTGACGGTGAGACATCCTCTTCTCTCATTCCCTTCACCTTGTAATCTGGCCTTTGGATACACATGACGATAAACATGATTGATGAGTTCACCAGATAAGAAATTATTATGGTTTCTTTATACATCTGGCCGTTTCTTTGACGTCAAGTACATCCTGAATGATGACTCATTCAGTAGTTCTTTCTGTGTCTTTCCTGTTGTGCCTTTAAGGCCCTGCAATTGTTGCAAACTGTGTTCGTAATGGCACTTAAGTTTTGTCTTTGCACTCCACTTTACTGTCCTCAGTGAAGCACCGAAATAATTGCCACCAACACAATATACATATTTTCTTGTGTGTCCCTTTAGTAAAAAAAAAGGACCTGCCAAGATCGTAAATGGTAATCAAAATGTAAAAGAAATAATGGTGTTCAGTTTCTGGTTATACAGTTTGAAACAACTTTTTATTTCCGCCCACAGCCAATGCAGCCGCTGCTCGGAAAGAGGTGATTAGGAACAAGATTCGTGCCATTGGGAAGATGGCCAAGATGTTCTCTGTGCTCAGGTAAAACAGGGGCTGAGTCATTCAGTCTGCGGTCAAATGGGTAACACACTAATCAAACCATTCTTGAGTCTCGGAAATAATAGATAGGGGAGAGATTTCTTAAAAGCAAGGCGTAATTGATCTCAAATACACTATTTTATACAATATTTCATACAGTTTTATTCTGAATAGAGTATTGCATGTAAACAGTGGCCTTAAGAATTATTTTGATATTTAAAAATGTATGAATGTTTATATATAATATTAAAAAAAAGAAAATAATAAAACCAAGTGCCATTTATTTTTAAGAAATATAACACAAGTGCACATTTTAAGCAAAACATTTCACAAAGAGAAGTTTGTTAGGTTTTAAATGACAAAAAAATAGATATATTGTTAAAAATGTAAACAAAAAGTGTTGTGGTTATAGATTGTATCTAATGCATTGTTATTCAGACATTTATACCTGTGACTAAAAGGAATAATCTGGGTTCAATACAACTTAAACTGAATCAACAGCATTTGTGTCATAATGTTGATTACCCAAAACAATTATTTCATCCCTCATTTTCTTAAAAAAAAAAAAAGGAAATATTGCAGTTACAGTGAAGCACTTATGGTGGAAGTGTATGAGGCCAGCACATAAATGTTAAAATCTCACTGTTTCAAAAGTATAGCCACAAGACATAAACAATATGTAAAGGTATATTCAATTTTACAACTTCATTGCCATGATCGCATAACGCCAAAAACCCTAAAATGACTGTAAAAACAACAATTTGAACATTGCAGCTCGAATAATACACAACTTTTGTGCTTTTATAAAATTTTTCAAAATTAGTTTCACATTTCTGCCTTTTAACCTTCCAAATATTGGCCCCATTCTCTTCCGTTGTAAGTGCCTTTTTTTAAGAAAAGGCAGAAGTCAAAATAAATGTTTGTGGTAATCAATATTATTCCACAAATGCTGTGGATTAATCTTAACTTGTATTGAACTTGGAATATTCCTTTAAGTGTCCTAAAGACTACAAATTCTTCTTGGAACCACTGTATAAAACCAAGGATGTGTGTGTTGTATTTGTGACATTATTTCTCATGGTTATATCCTGTCCTTGCAGAGAGGAGAGTGAGAATGTGTTGACCCTAAAAGGCCTGACCCCAACCGGCATGCTGCCCAGTGGGGTGCTGTCTGGAGGCAAGCAGACTCTACAGAGTGGTGAGCACATGACCCAATACTGGGCCTGTTCCTCTTTTGGTTCCTGTCTTCCTCTATCTCCTTATCTCTCTCTCTCTCTCTCTCTCTCTCTCCCCCTGTAGTTTACTGCTTCTTTTTATTTTATTTACAGCTCTAATGTCTCTATACCACCCTCAAACTGTAGTGTCTGTTTTTGTTGCCATTCACAGTGCACCTGGTATTAACATTTGTTTCAGGTGATCTGATCACAAGTGTTCAGCACTAAATACAGATATAGCCCCATTTGCAATTAAATCACTCAAACCTCAAATGAAGGTGGTCAGAAATCCACGTGACCACATCAAATTTGTAGTGTAAGTGCTAATCCATTCCAAACAACATAAAAATGCTGCTTACTCACCTGTCAATCATACCCTTGCATTTTAAACTTTGCCTGTTATGTACGGCTTAAAAGTAAACTGCCATGCGAGACAAAGAAAAAACAGAAAAGCTAATAGATGTATATGAATAACACCCTCTCTACACCAGATGCGAGAGCAACAAAAACAAATCACTCTGATTATAATCAATGATGCTTCTACACTGGATGCGGAGTCATGACCATTTAGCACTGCACTCGCTGGCACTACTCATGCCATCAAGACAAATAAACAGTTTAGATTGTTTGTTTCGTGTAGACAGCCTCAATTCATTGTGGCGCAATGTGACATCACTCGCGTCCGGTATAGACAGGATGTGAGACTTCACAGATTATTTTAAGTATACCTGATATCAACAAGATTATGTGTAACACACACATCCAAAGTTTTATGGTATTCAACCAAAATTTTTGTTTCAAGTTTTGTTTTGTTTTGTTTTGTCATGCATTCAAAATTTGATGTAGTCGTCACAAATACAAAGACCCTTTCCCCTTTAAAAGCTGACGTGGTCATAGGAGACGCATGTTACTATCAGGTGTAAACAGTGATCTGTCTTGGCTAACTGGATTTTAAAGTGATAATTCCCCCAAACATGAAAATTCTGTCATAATTTACTCACCCTCATGTTGTTCCAAATCTGTATGACTTTTTTTCTTCTGTGGAGCACAACAGGAGATTTTTTGCAGAATGTTCAGTCTCAGTCACCAAACACTTTCATTGAAAAGAAAAGCGATGCAATAAAAGTGAATTATGACTGATGATGTAAGTTCCTTACCTTTTGTGTACCACTGAAGATAGATACAGTCATACAAGTTTAAAACAACATGAGGGTGATGACAAAATTGTCATCTTTTGGTGAACTATTTAAAACCCGGTTTAAACCGGGCCTATGTCTCTTCCACCTGTCTCTCCATCTGTCTCTCTCTGTATGCTCTGACAATCTCCAGGCTTCGTGTTCAGCATGGACACATTAGTGGGTCAGTTTACCCATTGCTGGTAAACTGGGATAAGGTGAGAGTGAGTCTCTTTAAAGGCCTTTAGGGTGTCTAGAGCCCAGGAAGTGTAGAAGGATGAGAGTGTCTCTTGTAGTGTGTGAATGGCTGAGGGGATTGTCTGTGTCTGTGGTCCATAGTCTGGTTGGCATGCATGCATAACGCGGTGATGGCCCGGTGGCCACCGCTGCTCGTGCACCACCACTGCCTATACGTTACTGCTGTTGCATGGCTTGTTCAGGTGTAACACATTCCCCTCCTCTCCCTCCAGCAACCATCGAAGCCATTGAAGCCGTCGAGACAGAAGAGGATGGAGAAGGTAATTCCAGGACATTAAGCTCAGCCACACTCTGTCGCTATAGTGATAGTTTACTCAAAAATTAGAATTCTGTCATCATTTAGTCACCCTCATGTTGTTTCAAACCTGTATACCTGTCTTTCTTCCATAAAACACAAAAGATGATGTTAGGATGATGTTACTAAGTGTCAGTCACCATTCACTATCATTGCATATTTTTTCTGTTCAATGAATGTGAAAGGTGACTGAGGTTACCATTCTGCTAACATCTCCTTCTGTTTTTCATGGAAGAAAGAAAGTCGTACGGGTTTAGACCATCATGAGGGTGTGACAGAATTTCCACTTTTAAGTAAACTATCTCTTTAACTGCTCTATCCAACCATACAACACACCACACAGACAAGAAGAGCCACAAGACTAGAAATGTAATGTGCACCGATCACTATGAAAGGGCACAGCACATGTCTGGGAACAGTTTGGTGATAGGTTGGTCATAGGTTGGCTAACGCTTACTAACACTATCTTGCTAACACTAACTAACATTTTGGCTGTGTCCAAAAGTGAAGGCAGCTGCCCTGCTCTCTCTCTGCCCAGTAAGTCAATGATTTATAATGCAGCATTTTAGTATGAAGGCACCTTTTGAAGAAACTGGTTTCAAACAGACTTCCAAGGCACAACATCTACAATCTAATGATCCAAAACAAATTCAAATGAGCTTTAGCAACAATAGCTAACAAAGCAATACTAGCTTAAAGAAATAATTGATGATAATACTGTTATTCAGTAGATAATAAAATGTACGACATTCAGGCACTCCATCGGACACCATTGTTATTCTTTCCACCAACTGCCTAATCCCACAGGATAGTGGGTTATCATAGGCAGTGAAGGATACATGTATATTAAGACATCTTTGTTGACAGAATGTTGTGCAAATGTTGGATTTGGAGGTACCTTATTACCTTACTACTCTGTTCTCTATCTAACTGTAAAGCTGTGAACTATAATTATTTTCAAATCAAGAAGCTGTTATGTTGTTAACACACAATGGGCCTTATTTATGAAACACAAGCAGTACATATGTGTGTGAAAATTGTTAGTAAAGCAAATCTTTAATACTGTAAATTTTCTCCTTATGTTGCATGAATAAGGCCCAATAATGATAGTTATGGTGTTTTTATTTGGTTTGTAATTTAGTCAATGACAAGAATTTAACCAAATCTGCTGTGCCCTTTTTGAGTGGTAACATTAAGGGAAAATGTATTTTATAAACTGCATGATGGTTTGAGATCTAAACTGGAGGCATGATTATTCTTTTATATGGTCTGTTGTGTGCTGCATTTCTTCTGGCCCTCATCATTCAAGTGTGGGTGTAGCATGTGGTAACCTCAAGCGGGAACTTTCTCAGCCAACCAGAGTGTGTTCCTTTTCAGCACCCTCTCACTCTCTGAGACCAGATCATCTCAGTGATACGCACACAGGGATGACTCAAGGGGTTTTTGAGTATTGGCTGGAAAAAACAACACAGAGTTTGTAGTTGATATTAGTTAGGGCTGCATTATTGTTGTTTATTTCGCTTGATATTGTAGTTGCAAGAATTAATTTAATTGTACGTCAGTGAGTTCTGGTCCTCTAATCTCATTGGACACTTAATTGTTTGTATCACTCCACTTGTCTGTGTTTTTGCAGCGCTCCAGACAGGCTGTCAATATTTGCAGAGGTTGATGCTTTGGCTTCGTTTGGGAATATTTTTGTTAGCAGAGCAAAAGTACATAGAAAAGGTAACTGACTATATATATGTGTCATGGGGGGCATGGTCATGTGTCGGTCTGTTGGAGAGAGAGTGGTAAGGCTCGTCACCTGGTTCACAATGATCTTTAACACCTGTCTCTCTGACTCTGATGCTGTGGCGTGGCTCTTAAGTCTCCCTCCACCATCACTATAACGAGAGACAGGTGTTAAAGATCATTGTGAACCAGGTGACAAGCCTTACCACTCTCTCTCCCGCAGACCAACACATGACCACACCCCCCATGCCACAATATACTGTAAGTTACTTTTTTTTTATAGAACTGCTTTTATAAAGAAATTGACAGGTGACATTTACACAACTAGCTCATTGTATCAGTTGTCGATAGTGATGCAGGCCTATAAACTTAAGTTTAGTCTAAGTAACACAATGTCAGTGTTAGGGAAACTACTTTGAAACTGGAGCTTCCCAAGCTACAAGCAACATAACTTAAAGTAGTTCAGCTTCAGTAAAGCTACTTTTTTAAAAAGGTAGGTAGCTACACTACAAGTTAGTAACAAAAAGTAGTAGATTTTTTGTAAGGGTAGAGCAACAACATTAAATTGAAATTTTATACTTAATATAAACCTTATATTTTATATAACTGAGTTGTAGTGATAAACAGCACTACTTACAACTAAATATTTCACTTTAAAAAAGTCCCCTTAAGACTGCGTAGGGGCTCAAGTGAATCAGTGAGTCATTTATTTGAACTAGTTCATTTACATTGAGCTTCCAAATGAACCAACTCACAAAATGAATTGGAGTTCCCAATGCTAAATATAAAGGAATAGTTTATGTTAACCGGTTTATTCACATGAACTGGATGAAAGAACTGATTTACTTTAATGATTTGGTTTACCCAACATTACATATAAGAGAGAGAGGACAGTTTAGGTGTTTGATTATTCCCTCAGCTCTGTTACTATGTAATTCAGTGTACCAAATAAAGCATTTTGTGACCCCACAGCGATACTCGTTGGAAAAGTAGCATGTTACTGGAAAAGCTTCACTATTGTGAACATAGCTGAGTTACTGTCGCTCTACTGAGAAAAAAAAAAAGATAAGTTAGTAGTGCCATTGTAACATTTTGGGGAATAACTAATTAAAACATTGCACAAAACAATGGGTATTTTCCGAATGGCATTTTTGCTCAATTGATGGGCACTTCGGGAATGGAAATCACTCGATGGGTTGTTTCAAACTAAAGTAAGAAAATTATTTATGATCTTCAGAGTGCCCACATTAAGAGTCCCGTCCTTTGGTGTAAGTAGGGCAACTCACTTGTGCTTGTAAGTAGGTAGTAGGCCCAATGTCTGTGATTGGTTGCAATGCTCACCTGCTGTTCATAAACTTTGCAAATTGAAACCTTTGACACTACGGGAGCAGACATTATTGGAATGCTAAATTACACTTATTACGATTAGTTTATCAAGGCAGTCGGAATTGTAATCTCAACCATTGTTTGATTAATTGCAGGTTAAAGAACGTTAAATGTCTAAATATGTAAGTTTGAACTTTGAATTGCAGAAAGCAAAGGCCTTGTGGTGTTCTATACTGGAGATTGATGAGAAACAGAAGCGTTGCTGTTAATTATGGCCTTTTCCTGTCTCTCCACAGCCATCCGTGGCTTCTCTCCACAGCTCAAGATCGCCAGCTTTGAAGAGGCTAAAGGTCTGGACCGCATCAATGAGCGCATGCCACCCCGTAAGGATGGGGTCAACCACGTGGACCACTCTATGGGCAAGATGAACATGTCTGAGACCAATGGCACTGATGACAACAGTAATATCTAGTGATGAAGTGGTTGCCCACTCACGATTTGTGGAAGGACAACGCCAAACCAATGATTTAAGGCCTCCTGCTTTCAACAAACATCCAATGACATAACACCACCTTCACATCCCTCTCTGTTCCAGTGTCCAATTAGAGAGCTGAACTATCCAACTTCAAATCTTTCACTGAAATGTGCAGGAGGCGGACTGTTTTTTTGCCATATGTTTGCCGCTTTAAAAGTTTACAGTTTAAGCGGATACCTTGCTGATTTGGCAAATCCCTGCCATTTTTCAGGAGTGGTGAATGGGAAAGGAGGGGGTGGGGGGTGATATGCCTCTGAAGAGCTGAAGGTGTCTTTATCAGAGAGAGGGCGGTCTCAAGGGCAAAATCTGCCAGTTCCTTTTTGACTACGCCCACATGTCAAATGGGCGGGATTTAGGAACTCTCTCTTAAGCCTGATCCATCTAGTTCATCGGTGTGGGTGACGAGCTGGTACCAATTACACGCACACTTTTTCCTATTTTTATTAAGAGTTTTTCTTCCTGATCCCATCTCACAATGAAATGATCTCTCTGTTTGAAATATTTTGCTACTAGTATTAAACAAAAAATTTAAAATGTTTGTAAGAAAGGACATTTAACAACTAAATCTTAAAATGTTATTACTTACAATGCAATCTTGCCTGGGAGTTTTTATTTATTGATTTCGTTTTTGGTAAGATGCCATGAAGCGGTTAAGGATGGAGCATAGTGGTGCTGTTTGTCTATTGTACACTCTTGATCAAACCAACCGTCTGAATGGGTAGGAATTCTCCCGTGGGAGCTCGAGTTTGACTTTTGGTGCCACCCTCCTGATTGTTTCTCACCTGCCTGTAACTTAAGAGAGACAATGCACATAGTACATTTCATAAGTCAAATAAATATTATATATATATATATATATATATATATATATATATATATATATATATATATATATATATATATATATATATATATAATTATAAATATATTTAAATATATGATTATTAACTATGATTGAGGACAATGCTTTTTAACAGCATCTATGGTACTGAACGCATCAGTGCATGCAATTAAGTTCCTTGTTGATATGTGAAATTATAATTGTGATGTGTTTCAAAATAGTAGAATTATTTCCCTCTTCAAATTATATTTGTAAAGGTCTAGTTTGTTTTTATATCTCTATAAATATTATTTTGTAATCTTTTATTTAATTTATCTTATTTCATTAATATCATTTTATTATCGTTGAATTTATTTTTGTATAGTTTTGCTGTACAGGCACTGACGCTCTTTCTGATGTGTGTGGGTTTTTGTTTTGTTTTTCCTTATTTTTCTGTTTTTATCTCTGTTCAGTTGGTGTACAGAAGTTGTTCAGTAGTGTGAATGAACATATTACTCAGTGAAAAGCAACATTCAGGCTGCCAAAGCATGATCGCATGGTTTATTCAAATGTAAACAAATTGATCACAAGGACAATTCAGTGTCTCTTTGAAGAGGAAAACTATAATATCATTATGATTATCTTGACAATAGTCTTATTATTCTTACAATTAAGCTGCGGTACTTTAATTTACACTGTTTTCTGATCCTTGTTTGGTCCAGATGTGGTTTATTTCAAAGAAGGATTTTTATGGATTTGTGACTATTATTCTTGTAATTTGCTCTGGAAATAAGTTTTCGCATTTGACTTCCTAAATGAAAACACACATTGTAAGCATGCCCTATGGGACAAATCACTTTTTTTACTCTTGAATAAAATATGCATGAACTAATAATGTCTTCCCCGTTTGCTGTTGGACTGAAGTACATTTGATAATACAGATAAAAATGATTGTGGTCTGCTAAAATAACAAAAACAACGATTCATCACACTGAATATCTAGAATTTTAGTCTAGAATGGAAATGTAATTTAGAATTAAGCACTTCTGATATATGTAAAACGATAGTGTATACGGTATTATGAGGGCTTTTTTTCCATCAGGGCATCCACCTGCTTCCTGCTATTCTTCCACAGGAAACTCGGGGGGCCACCGCAACCTCTTCCTCAAACCAAGGCACCCACTGACACACACCCATACACACGCTTCTCAGCAGGACTTCATATTACTACGTGCTTTCAGCGCAGGAAATGGTTTTGGAGATACTGATTAAAACTTCAGCCAAATGCAGACTCGCAAGAACATTTCAGGGCAGATTAACTTCTCTGTTTTTCTCTTTTATACACATACATAGGCATCATATCCTGATATCAGGGATACATATTCCCAGTGACAACTTGTATTTAGTCCTGTGTAGCCGGATGAGTGTAAAACCCTTTGGATTGAGCCATGGAGCAGTTCTGTCTTCTCATTGCCCTCGTTGCATCTTCATCCATCATCTCAGCAGGTATGTCCATCAGCAGAAAATGTGCGTCTGATTCTAGAGCTGAACCTGCATGGTTAGGGTTTCATATTTATTTATTTTTTTTGTCCTCATGACAAATATGCTAAAGTTGGCTACAGTAGTTGTAAGTAAAGCTAGTTTGTGGAAAAAGATTATTTAATAATCCAATTTTATACTAGTGGTCAAGGTAGGTTTTATGCTTTAGCTGCACTGTGCCTCAAATTTGATCATATCAGTTAAATATTGAACTCAATTAAATCTGCACCCAAGTAATGTATAGGTGAAACAGAATAAATGTAGTATTTTATTTATGCATGTGTGTGTGTTATGTGCTTTTTGTTCCTATGGGACCTATAGGAAATGACACAAACATAAGTGCAGCACCATCAAATACTGCCACTTTGTCTCAGTGGCCCACTGATTCAAGCATAAGTGAGTTGTCTATCATTTACTTCCAGTAACAGCAAACTTGAACAATTAGGAGTCCTTAGTTTACTGTAGTTTAGATTATAGAAATTAAGCAAATGTATATCCACAGCATTAAGTAATTGTTGCTATATTTGCATTTGGTTGATTAAACTGAACACAAGTGTAACAGATTGAAGGAATACTCTCAACTTAAACTCAATCAGCAGGATTTGTGTAAAAAAAATAGTCTGGGTTCAATACAAGTGTAAAGGGAGTTCAATGGAAAGGAGGAGGCAAGAACCGGCTTGACAATATAAATAATATTTTAATGAAAAACTTTCTCTCTCTCTCTCTCTCTCTCTCTCTCTCTCTCTCTCACCATTATCCCTCTCTGAGGCTTAATTAGCCTGATAAGGGACCAGGTGTGTAAAATCAAGACCATGTCACAACAAATTAAGCTCAATCGACAGTATTTGTGGCATGATGTTGATTACCACAAAAATTATCTAGACTCGCCCCTCATTTTCTTAAAAAAATCTTTGTGAAAAAGGCACTTAAAATTAAAGTGGGGGCCACTTTTAAGAGGGTTTAAAGGCAGCAATTTGAAGCTTATAATTGTATAAATTCTTCTGTTAAAACTCATGTATTATTTGAGCTGTAAAGTTGTTTAAATGGTCATTTTTACAATTAAAATATATTTTCGTGGTAATCAACATTATGCCACAAATGCAGTCGATTGAGCTTAACTTGTATGGAACCTGGAATGTAACTTTAAACTTTATTTGTATTTTTGCTTTGGGCCAGGAGCAAACATATTCTTCAGCTGGTCTTATCAGAAGTTGTTGCATTGCATTCTAAAACACTTTTCCTGAATGTCACAGAAATTTGAGTTTTGTAATGGCAAACGACTGAATTATTTAGTATGAATAGCTCAAGTATGATTCACTTGAAATGGGCCACAAGAGGATCTATAGGATCTTTCTATCCCTTTTGATCTGGGCTTTTCTAATTATGCATTGGAATACATATATATCCTCTATGAACCAATGCAACTTTTATTGATATTCGGCATATACTGTTCATCCTGATCTTGTTTCATTTCAGCAGTCCAAAGATCTTTCGAACAAACAGTGACTCCCAATCCTACATCTCACCATGAGAATATTATGACCAGCCAAACCTCTAAACCAGTAAGCACAGCAGTCATAGTCCCTTTATCTTCCAGCCTGACAGGTAAGAAACAATATGAACTGATATTACTTCAGTAAATATACTGTATTTGCACATATAACATTGAGAAACCCTACCCTAATCGGCTCGCACCAACAAAAAAGTTAACAAATTGAAAGTTTCTCTCTATTTCACCAGGCAGCACTGTTGGATCCAGCCTCTCTTCATGCACATCAGGTTGCAAATATTAACCACTGTAAAAAAATTTAAAAAAATTATAATATTCAGAACATATGAGGAGATTTTAACCAGGTTGTCTATAGCTGCAATGTAATTATTTAGCTTGTTAGGAAAAGTTAATGTTTTATCTTGTCTACTAAGTGAAATTTAAATTACTCTAAGACTTTATTTCTTAGAAATACCACAGCAAATGTTACAAAAGGATGAAAGGTCTTTATTATGTAATCATTACAGGGCATTCCGTTACGACATCAACACCAGAATCCTACTCTGACACCAGTCAAAATGCTGTCTCATCCTCACTGGCCAATACAACAGGTCCCACCTTCTTCTTCTGGCTAATTTTAAAGATTCCGGGTCCATAGCTTGAAAAATAGCCAAGTGGAAAATCTAGCATTATTATTGCTTATTTGAGCAGTCATAAATATTGTGCAGTACAATCAAGAAATTGAAATGATTTCCAATTTTTAAACCAATTTTCTTTCTTGCACTTTTGCCCTGTGTTCCACAGGTTTTCCTAAATTTACAAAGACTTCAACTCCAACAATTCATTCAAACACTTTAGGAGGAATGACAGGATGGACAGCAGCACCTACGCAGGCACCAGACAACAACCTCACTATTCTTGCCTTTGGTAGGTTTAACACTGATAAGCTCTCATGATAAACATATTTTGCCAGTGCTGGAATACTTAGTGATTCTGCCCCAACTGCAGGTTCGATGAGTTTTATACTCATTTTAATTGTTGTCATGGTGATATTGGTGACCACTATCAACCTCATGGGATGGTGTCGAAGCACAAAGCAGCAGGAGGGTGGGTTCTTTCTTACTGTGACTTTTAATATACATTTACTCATGACTATTCTAGCATATAAAATTACATTTGTATCTTTAGGTATTAAAAGCTGCAACTCTGTGGTGCCTGATAGGTAAGGACTTACAAAACCAACAAATGTGACTGTAAGAATGTGCAGTTATTGTGTTCTACGTATTTAAGTATGAAAGTTCAATTAAGCTAACAGATCAGAAAATCTGTACCCTTGTAAAGATTAAACTTTTGTCTCAATTTTAACCAAGCAACATGACCAACAACTGTGAGAAAGAGAGCATCACTCTTGTCTCTGTGAGGACAATAAATACAGACAATGGTAAGAACATGCACAAATATTGATTGATACCAAGATAATATCACGCCATCCTTCCATTATTCTAAAATAAGCAACTGTACATTTGCTACTGTAAGATTTCACCTTTATTTTCTTGTTTCTGCAGAAACAGATTTGCCCCAGCTTTCTTCAGTTTGCTGCACTATAGTAGACAATGAAGACCAAGAACTCAACAGAGACCTGCTGGGCATCAAATGCGGGCTTTAATTTCACTTAAATCACAGAGAGAATGACAAAAGATCCCTCTTCATGTTTATTTGATATATTTATGAAGTTGCAAAAGTAGGTTCGGGAGGAGCGCGCTCATCAAGCCTGCCAATCATATCCCAAGGATTTATAAGCAGCTGCTTCTCTCACACCATTGACTATTCTTCCGGCATCCCAATGCCTCCCCATCTCCCCCTTTATATTTCATAATACCTATACAAGGTTTTTTTTTTTAATTGCCTTTCTTTTCCTTGCTCTAGACAGCAAGGAAAAGAACAGGAGGTTCAAGCACAGGACTGGTCTTCAGTCAGACTGTCACGGTCCTGTCACTCTGTCAGTTTGTTTTTTTTGTCTGACAGGACTGTGGTATTATCATCATATGTCTGTCATGTGTTTCATTGTCTATCTTTATGTGAGCGTGCGGTTTCGGTTGAATTCCCTGCCGTGCGCTCTTCGGTCTGTCTTTTTTCATGTCTGGAGTATGTTGTCTGGGTCCTGACTTCCTGTCTGGTTCAGTTTCAGTCTGTGTCGGGATCCGGACACTCATAATCCATGTCTGTCTTTTATTGATGTGGGCGTATCGCATTTATGTCATCTTGGCAGCATGCACTTGCGTCAATATTTTATGTCTGTTTCTTATGAATACGGCTTGCGTTGCACTGCGCACCCGGGTCTTGAGCTGTCTTAATGTTGTGCTGAGGTTTGGTCACTTTGGTATGAGATTTCGGGTTTGTGTGCGGCCGAACACTTGCACAGGTGTCCTGTCTTGTTTTTGTTGCCTGCTGTGTGCATCACGTGGCGTTTGATTTGCAATGTACGCTCAGGTTTCATTTAGTGTGAGAATCCGTGGAATGCTACGCATTCTCTTGTCTTGTTTGTTGGTTGGCATGAGCGTACATTGACTTATTGTCTTGGCGATGTGCACTCATGCCATTCAGGTGTTTCGTTGTATTGTGAGAGCACGTGGCTTTTTTTTGTTTCTGTATCGCCGCATGCCTCTCTGTCTTGCGTCATACCCCACCTCCTTGTTTCCCCATTATTAACACCTGTCTTGTTAACCTGTTGATTTCTCTACCTAATTTAGTCTCCAGGTGTTTGCTGTCCAGTGCCAGTTTGTCTTGTTTCCAGTCTTGTGTGTCTTGTGTGATCCAGTCGGTCTTGTGTTGTCGTCGGTTCTGTTTGTTCCTCATCCCATCCCATCCGGTCCGGTTGGTCCTGGTATTTCCAGAGGGAAACGGGGAGTTTCCCTCTGCCCCAGCCCTGACTTGTTTGTTTTCCCCAATGGGGTTTTTATGTTTGTTTTCCCCCTTGTGGGAGTTTTGGTTGAGTTTTTCCTCTTTATTTCGTATTTAATGAATTTTATTTCTTCAACTCTGCGTCTGGGCCCTGTCTCTGCATTCTCTGACACAGAATCTGACTCAAGCCCAGTCCTGTGCTCAAGCACAGTTGTGGACAGCATGCCAAATCTGTTTACCCTAATGCATTCCAAGACTATATGGACAAGTTAAATCATGAAATAATGTTTATTGTATGTGAATAAATATGCATTTGGTCAGAGTGCTAATCACACATTGTCAACAACATGCTTATAGCATAGAGTGATGCACTGCCTATAAAGTGGACCATAATACTGCCCTCATATATCTTGGCAAATCCTTCATTATTAAATAAAATGTCTGTTCCATATTTCTAAGATATTACAGTGCATTTGTTTTCAAATGTCAAGTATTTATACACATTATATTATTCGAAAAACATGTTTATTGGGAAGAATTTTGCTTGTATCAGCTTACTATCTATAAGCTGTGATAGGCTATTGGACAATATGGAAAAAGTCTGAAAGAAAATCATTCTAATGTATGGAAGCTGGACACCGCCACAAAATAAAAGGATAAAATACTTTATTTCTATATACTGTAGATATAAACGAATAAATAAATAAACTTGCAACTGAGAGTTTAGGCTATACCAAGGAACTGCGACTTTATTTCTCACAATTTTTTCCGCTTAATATCTTGTTATTATGACTTCGCATATCTCGCAGTTTGACTTTGTATCTCACAATTGTGAATTAATATCTCACAATTTAGACTATCTCACAATTTTGAATTTATATTTCACAATTTTGACTTTATATCTTGCAATTTTGACTTTATATCTCGCAATTTCAACTTTATATCTCATAATAGTGACTTTAAATCTCACAGTTTTGACTTTAAACGTCGCAATTTTTACTTTATATCATGGAATTTAGATTTTGCATCTCACAGTTTCGACTTTATATCTCGCAATTTCAACTATATCTTACAGTTTCAAATTTAATGGGGCACGTTGTGTGTGGATCGTAGCATGAGCCTCCAAATGCAGAGGTTGAGCTGAAGGATGACTGGATGTATCTGCAGGGGCCTGGTCCCCACACTGATCATACTGCAGCCTTTTTTCTGGATTGCTTAGCACAGCGTATGCATTGCCTATAGCTGCATTGGGGACAGCATTAGAAGAAACTAATGTCAGTTTAAGGAACAGTTTACCCCATAATAAAAATGCTGTCATTATTCTCTCACCCTCATGTTGTTATGAACGTGCTCTCTTTCATGGAATGGAACATGTTAGGCAGTTTGTTGGTCTCACTAATCATTCGTTTTCTTAATTCTGTGCATAATGCCCATGCTTCTCCAGTGAAGCATGGGCATTATGCACTAGTTTGCAGAATGCCCTGAAACTATTCACCCAAATTACTGGTTCATCATGCATAAACACACATGTATCACTCATTAACGTTGAGTGCCAGCTGTCTCTTTATTATTTTGCCATCATCCCATATATGATCCTGAATGTCGCCTTCTAATTGGCTGCTTGGATTGAAGTCCCGCATTATGCACTTCCGCTTCCGGTTAGCGATGGCGGTTTCAAGCAGAATTGCATTTCTCTCTTTCTCGCACCTTTTACCACGATGAAGCCAAATGTAATGTACAGGTTCAAACATGAATCATATTAATAATAAGTTGTTATTCGACTACTTTGCGTCGCAGAAAAGCCAGCTAAGTAAGCTGAAGATGTCTAAAAACGGAAGTTAAATGGTTGTGACTGTGTTAGCATAACGCACTAGTTTATGTTCGATGTCAACAATACTGAGAGCAATTAATACACTCTTAAGAGCAAATTATTAATCATTTTGGATTTGTTAGGTCGGTTACTCTCTACCAGAAACATAAATCTAGTTGCAGTATCAGGCTTGTTTTTTGTTTCGTGTGGAGGTATTGGATAAATCAATGTTTGAGATGGACAGAGAGGAGTCTGACAGGCTGATAGAAAAAGCCAAGCTGTGTCTACGTTCCGGACGTAAAGAGAACGCCCTGCAGTTGCTGTATGAGGCACAGAGGATCTACCCCAACGCCCGGGCGAGAGGTTTGTATGATGGTGTTGTTTTTTTTTTGATTGACAAATCAGCTGTGTTTGTTGGTCAGTGTGCTGACGGCTGAAATAGAAAGTGCAGCGTCTGTATGTTGGGTGTTATTTAATCTGTGCTTGGGTCAGCGGTGGGTTTGAGTCTCCTATGCCGCCTGTAGTGATTGAAAAAACGGGAAGAATTTTGACTTTTTGAAAGCTGTGATGCTTCTCATTGGCGGGTGGTTTAATCTTAGTGAAGTCTGATGTTGTAAAACACGCCCCTTTACGTATTTTGAAGGGGTTCAAATGAAAACTCTATTACCAAACCGCTTTCAGTGCAATCGCCATATCTAACATTCATGTTCGAAAGTACAGCGTTAAAACAATATTCTGTATTCAATAGACATGATTTCTGGAATAAGGTTGTTTACCACAAAAAAATTATGTGGACTAGTCATTTTTATTTGTATAGCGCTTTTCACAACACATCGTTTCAAAGCAGTTTTACAGAAAATCATGCAAAACTAATATCTATAATGTCTTAAATAATTAAATAATAAATGAATTTTTGTTTTTTGGTGAACTGTAAGATTAATGACTAATGTCTTTGAAGTTCATCCTGGATTAACTGCAGAAGTTCACATAGATGCATTGTCCTTTGTTAGTTGGCTGATGAAGGCTTTTGTTGACAAATGATAGTCTATGTCTATTTCAAGAGTGTAGTCCATTAATAGACAAAGGTGATGGAGGCAGAGATAAATGATGAGGTGCATCGCAGTTCAACCTGCAGGGCATTTCGGTGAGGTTCGGTGGGGCCCGTCCTAAATCCAAGGTTCAGGCAGTGGCATATGAAGTATCCCATGTTTTACAGTTGGAGAGTTGGTATCAGTTCATCCTCTGAAGTCAAAATACTGAAGTAATGTCTTGCTAGTACCAGATGTAGTTTGTCGTCATCACTCTGCGACATGTAGCAGTGGAGTCCAACACCAAGCAGGAATGGAGCTGGAGCTGGCCATCTCTAGTAATCTTGGGATATGAATCCCGAGGTTGATGCATGGAAACGAATAGAATAATATTAGCATAGATGCCATTCAGTCTTATGCAGATTTATATATCATGATGGATGTTTCTGGTTCCGGCAGACCTAACTAAAGCAGCCTAATTTTGAGTTGTTGGATAAATTAGGTTCATGCCTGGCTAAATAGATGAGGCTTTGGTCTAGAATTAAACTGAGTGCGTCTGAATCCCAAACAGTGATAGGGTGACTATTCTATAGTTTAAGGATTCAAATAGGAAAAGGATGTACCTCCTTTTCTGAATTTTTTTGTTGGTCCTAATTTGGAATGCTCAATGCGCTCTCTTTAAGTCCTCGTCGTGGCGTAGTGACTCTCCTCAATCTGGATGGCAGTGGACGAATCTCAGGTGCCTCCACGTCAATCTGCACATCTTATCATGTGGCTTGTTGAGCGTGTTACAACAGAGACGTTGCACGTGTGGAGGCCCACGCTATTCTCTGCGGCATCCACGCACACAACTCATCACATACCCCACCAAGAGTGATAACCACACATTATAGTGACCATGAGGGGGTTACCCCACGTGACTCTACCCTCCCTAGCTACCGGGCCAATTTGTTTGCTTTGGAGACCTGGCTGGAATCACTCAGCATGCCCTGGATTCAAGCTCGCGACTCCAGGAGTGGTAGTCAGCTCCAATAATCGCTGAGCTACCCAGGCCCCTCCTTTTGTAAATGTTGATATTCTAGGAACTATTAACAAACCATAATTTTGTGATCGTAATGAATGTGATGGAATATAGTGTGTCAGAAGGTCACTTAAGTACTGCAGAGCTAGACCATTCAAAGCTTTGTATGTAGTTAACAGAATTTTAAAATGAATATGAAATTTAATAGGTAGCCAATGTAATGATGATAAAATGGGGCTGATATGATCATATTTCTTGGTTCTAGTCAGTTATCTGGCTGCTACAGTTTGAACCAATTGAAGTTTACTTAATGAACTTGCTGGACATCCTCCCAGTAATGTATTTCAATAATCTAGTCTTGAGGTCATGAACGCATGAATTAGGTTTTCAGCATCAGCAACAGAGAGCATGTGTCGTAATTTAGCAATATTTCTCTGGTGGAAGAATGCTGTTATACAAACACTGGAAATTAGATTTTTAAAGGACATATTGGTATCAAATATAACACCTAAGTTCTTCACTGTTGAAGATGATGTAACAGTACATCCATCGAGAGTCAAATTATATTTTAGTGGCTTATTTTTAGAGGTTTTTGGTTCAATCATTAGTACCTCTGTATTGTTGGAATTGAGTAGGTCCCACTTTTCTTTTACACAAGTTGTAACAGAAGAATTAAGTGCTTTTATAAAATTATAAGCTTCACATTTCTGCCTTTTAAACACTCCAAAACTTGGCCCCATTCACTTCCAGTGCCTCACTGAAACCTCTTTTTTTTTTTTTTAAGAAAAAGAGGGACTAGCTGAATTTATTATTTATGGTAATCAACGTTATGCAAGAAATGCTGTGGATGGAGATCAACTTTTACTGATTCTGGAAAATTCCTTCAAGTATACTGTTAGCCCTTAGTTTTTAAACTCTGTCATGATGTACTTACCCTCATGCATTCCAAAATCATATGACTTTTTATTTCTTCCATGAAACACAAAAGGAGCCATTTTTAATGTATTCACATTGCTCTTTATCAATACAATGTAAGCATATAGTGACTAAAAAGACAAAAACTTCATTATAATATCCATTCTGACTATATGCACTATATACCAAGTCTTGTGTTTATGTGACACATTTAAAATACATCCAATAGCCAAATCCGATGCTGTATTTCCACTGAAAGACTTGCCTTGCATTATCATCATTATAGGCTACATTAAATATAGTACAATGTTGATTCATGTAATGAATCAACATTAGTGATTGCATTAGCCAATGATCTAATATAAAATCTGTTCGGTTAAGAACGTTAACCAATAACAGTTATGGTGTAAAACAAAGATCGCTATATGATGGAAAAAAATAGGCCTGTGAGAAATGTACAATAAACCTAATGTATTGTTCTTAACATGTTTTGCACACAGAATAAAAGATAGTTTAACCAGTTAAGCAGTCGGCACATCGTTGAAAATGGCCTTCTTCATCAGCAGGGTAAAAAAAATGGCATATCTTGCCTAAAACATTTATTTTCTAGGCTACTTAAAAGCATAGATTTTTTTTATGAACAAACTGCTCATGCCTACATGGTCCAGTGAAGTTTGTTAATATTTTCTCTTATGTAAACATGTGCCAGAAAGATGTCTTTGACCATTGGGCTGCATCTTACAGTTTTTTCAACATCTAGCCAATGATGATCACCATATTTTTTTAAATGCTGTCAAATTGAAATAATTTGATATTTTAAAAACATGTTTTAAGACACTTGGGTTCTCTTCTCTTTGTAGCAGAAACACACAACCCCTAATCCTGTGTCTACCTTAATAATTGTTTGTCCTATTAGTACTAATTGATGCCATTGTGAAGAATGGTGGCACAGTGCCCCCTGAAGAAGAGCGCACCTACACACCTCCACCCGGCTGGAGAAACTCTGAGGAAGACAGCCTGAATACACATCAGCGCCCCGGTACACAAGAGAGAAGAGAGGGGTCTAGTGACAACAAGAAAAGCTATTCAGAGCAGCAGCGGCAAGGTGTGCTCAGGTACTGTCTGTAAAACAAATGTTTTAAGCTCTGACTCTATATGGTGAGACTGCACACCTGCTGTTACAAGGTAATCTGAGTGCTCCCTAAACCAGTGCTTACCTCTGGTAGAATAAAGAGATGTAAAGACTTCTATGAAATTCTGGGGGTGCTGAAGGATGCTAGTGATGAGGACCTGAAGAAAGCCTACAGGAAGCTGGCTCTACGCTTCCACCCAGATAAGAACTGTGCCCCTGGAGCAACTGATGCTTTTAAAGGTACCTCACATATAAAAAGAGTGTTCTGGACACTGATTTTGTTACAGCTTATTTGGTTGTAGCTAAGATCTTAAAGGATCAGTTCATTCAAAAATTTACATTTTCTTTTCATTTACTCACCCTCATGCCATCTCAGATGTGTATGACTTTCTTTCTTCTGCAGAACACAAACTAAGATTTTTTGAGGAATATCTCAGCTCTGTTGGTTCTCACAATACAAGTTCACTGGTTCCAAAACTTTGAAGCTCAAAACCCACATAAAGGCAGCTTAAAAGTAATCCATATGACTTTAGTGGTTAAATCCATATCTTCAGAAGCAATATGAAAGGTATGGGTGAGAAACAGATCAATATTTAGGTTAAATCCATTTTTACTATCAATCTCCACTTTCAAACAGCCCTCCTAAGTGCTCTTCTAAGAGTTGTTCTTCTTTTTCCTTTTTATTTTTGGCGATTTGCATTCTTCGTTCATATTGCCACCTACTGGGCAGGGAGGAGTATTTATGGAAAGAAAGGACTTAAATATTGATCTGTTTCTCATCCTCACCTATTATATTGCTTCTAAAGACATGAATTTTACAACAAGAGTCTTTTGAATTACTTTTATACTGCATTTATTAGTTTTTTGGAGCTTCAAAGTTTTGGACCCTGTTGACTTGCATTGTATGAACCTACAGAGCTGAATTATTCTTCTAAAATATTTTTTAGTGTTCCACAGAACAAATAAAGTGAATGTTTAGCGAGACCATCATACTGCCTAACATGTTCCGTGTTTCACGAAAGAGAGTATGTTCGGAACAACATGAGGCTGAGAGAATAATGACAGAATATTTATTTTTGGGTAAACATCACTTAAACTGGCATTGGTTTCTTCTAATGCTGTCCCCAATGCAGCTATAGGCAATGCATATGCTGTGCTAAGCAATCCAGAAAAAAGGCTGCAGTATGATCAGTGTGGGGACCAGGCCGCTGCAGATACCTCCAGTCATCCTTCAGCTCAACCTCGTCATGCATACGGACACTACCGCTCCTTCAACCAAGACTTTGATGCTGACATCTCTCCAGAGGAACTCTTTAACCTCTTCTTTGGTGGCAGGTTTCCTACAGGTCTGGATTTCAGTATTTGTGCATTTCTAAATCTTTCGTGTTTAGAAATGCACAATTTCACTATGAGTCCATCACATTTCTCTGCTTACCACACACAATACAAATGCAGAGATTTCACATAAATACAGCAGGATACAACCCTTGTACTCTTATAGGCAACATCCATGTGTACACCAACCGAGGAGCCTCTTATGCTCATTATTATCAGCCACGCAGACGGCGTACATACGAGAGGCGGGAGGAAGAGGTAGAGGAGAGCCACAGTCAGGTGAGCGGATTCTAGCAATTATATAATCATGTAGCAAATGGTACAAGTCAAACACTAAGGCCAAATATTTAATTTAACTATGGCCATGTTCTGAATAGCATGCTACTCTTAACAAATGGAACTTAACATGCAAACTTCTCAACATGTTTGGCAGACATGGTACAATGGTAATCAGTACATAGATTCAGAATTTGTAATGCTAAATGTTATTTTAACATGATTGACAGTAATTGGTTTATGCTGGCTATTACTTTGAATCAGAATATCACCTGATATGAGCATGAAGCGATCATCTGTGTTCAGCAACTGCTTTCGGGTCCTTGAATAACATATAACGTGCAAGTAAGGGCAGCCGGTGGACTTTCTGGTGCCCTCCTAGGGTAAGATGGTTCCCCCCTGCTTATAGGGAGTGGTGGTACTGAAAACATGAATAACCAACACTCCTGGAAACATAAGCAATTTGATTTTAAAAATCTATAGCAAAGACTTTCTATAACTTGGTATTATTAAAAAATTTCACAACTTGGTCTCGCTGTCCCCATATGAGGACATATATTTTTAGGAAAAATATTTACTTTTCCAAAGAGAAAATTTGGTTTTGTAGGTTTATTTGGGGCTACTAGTTACAAATCAAAATGGAAAATGCCCACAGCAGTTGCACTTATGTCACAGGAGGCTGGAAGCCGCTGTTACACTGTAGAACCAATGTATATAACTGTAGAATCCTTTACTGTCGACCACAGAAGAACAAGGAGGAACAATAATAATTAAAAAAAAACTATTGCCATAGATTTTTGCAGATAAAAGATCGTTTCAAACAGCAACTTGATTTATGGGTCTAGCTCTTGTAAGTAGCCACTATCTCTTATTCTGTTTCTAACTTCCTTATTGAAAACAGACCCACTCTCTGCACAGGAAATGTACTTGTGTTTGACTTTTTCCCCATTCTCTTTGCTTAGAACAACTTCACGGCTCTCCTGCAGCTTCTGCCAGTGCTGGTGCTCATTTTGATCTCTGTATTTACTCAGCTGATGGCTACCAACCCACCCTACAGCCTCTTCTACAAACCGTGAGTCATTTCTCACCTGCTGGTATCCTGCATATAGGATAATTATTTTGAAACAAGAATGCATCAGTGACCGTACATCAAGGACTTTCTCCTCCCATGCTTACTTCTTGCTATTTCTGTGAAATTGACAAGGTTTTGATAATTTTGTATTAATAGCAGTAGTTTTAATAAAAGTACTGTGATGTGTGATCTCTGGCTCACAGGTCCATGGGTTTGGTGGTGTCCAGGGAAACCCAGCACATGGGTGTGATGTACTATGTGGATAAGAGTTTTGAGAAGGAGTACCATGGTGCTACCTTAGAGGAGCTGGAGAAGACCATAGAGAGTGATTATATTGACCACCTACAGAACAGCTGCTGGAAAGAAAAGCAACAGAGTAAGACTAATAACCAATAAATCAGTCAGATAGTTTTTAAAATTCTTAGTAAGGAAAGAATATGACGAACACAAAAATTCACAAAAGCACACAATTACAAATGTGGTTTATTATTGGTTTATTGTTCAGCCAAAACCCCCAATAATAACCAGAATAAATTCATATTTTCTTGCATAACACAGGACTTTTAACTATTAACAAGCCAGACACACACTGGGGACTCTTATTTTGAATTTACTGAGATGTGAAGCGATGGTCCAAGGTAAGTTAATTTGATTACTACTTTGAGTTATGACAGCCAACAACTGCACAAGCTGAGCCTGAAATTCATTTTACTCCAAATAACAATTAAATGGTGATTGCACTCCATCTGAATCGCTCATTTTGGTTAGTTTTACATGGCATCCCGTGACCAGAAACAGAAAACGGGCAATTAGAATCATCACGGCGCCGCTCAGTGGTTGCTCAGGAAATTATGGGATGTGTATTCATCAGATGGCGGGTTTTGTGTGCATCTCACCAGGAATAAGGTTTATTATTATTATTCACAAGAAATGAAGTTGGAGACAATGGATGCACTGACGGGGCATGTTTTACAATCCTTTTTTTTTGTTTGTTGGTGCATGCCTTTGCTCTAATTTACAACACTTGACTATCTAATCAAACAAAATATGCATTGCAGTGAGGGTAAAAAGGTAGGCATGAATATTATCAATGATTACAGATTTAGATTCCAATGAGGTGTCTGTAATTGATTTATTTCACCTTCAGAGGCTGCTATTGTACTGTAGAATCAAGCCGTTCTAACAATAGAATACCCTAGTGCCGGCCCCAGAGGAACACGAAGGAAGAAAACAAAAATATGTCGGTGACAATCAGCATAGATTTTTGCTGATAAAATATGATCATCTAGCAAAAGTAACAACTGGCACCGATTAATCGTAAAACCAATCTAACGGTCTACCTCTACTTCCCACCCACAGATCAGTTGTCACATTTATTAAACTACTTTTTTCTTTTACAAGACAAATTTGTCAGTTATAAATTCATAAATGCAAGACATGAATCTACAGGGGCCCCAAAAAGTATTTGGATTTGAATTTAATTGCATTTGAAACTAAAATATCAAACCAAGTGGCATCTAGGGACACATTATACTAGACTTTTTTTACAGACTTCACTTTTCTGAGACATTGATGTTAATTTGAACCAACTGTTGTCAAGTTGATTTTAAGTGTATGTCTGAGGTCCGTTCTCCTCAAGTTGTACTAACCTTCAACAACCAGAATGTGTCCAAATACTATTAATATTTGTTGTCAGGGTTGTGAAGTAACAGAAAATATGTAACAGAAAATATGTAATGGGATTACATATTTAAAATACAAAATATAAGTAACTGTATTCCACTACACTTACAATTTAAATCATTGATAATTAGAATACAGTTACAGTCAAAAAGTATTTTGATTACTGAAGAGATTACTTTGCATTTTATTGTCATTTGTTTCATTTAATATTTAGTCCTTTCAGATGGAAAACATTTATATGTATAAATGATGCGATCCAAAGTGTATTTGAACAGCGATGAAACACTTTCTTATGAAGTGTTACATTCACACGAGCAGATATAGAAGTAAGTTTGGAGCAGAAGAAATAGAAATAAACCTTGTGTAAATTGTCAGCTTTGAGCTAAACTAAAATGCTATTTCTTGCCATTTTACAAGCACATGTTACCAGACACGATCATATTTTTTAGCAAGAAAATTCACTTTGGATCATAATTTTTTTTTCTAGTAAGACCCTTTGATATTTGGGCAAACATCGTATTCTTGAAAATATTTTTTTTGTATTTGTTTTTCCTGTAAAAATATTGAAAATTCCTTTTTGATTGATCTTGTTTTAGAAACAACACTGCAAAAGATATTTCATTTTTATGGTCAAAACAAGTGAAATAATCTACCAGTGCTGAAGAAGTAATCCAAGTATTTAGAATACGTTACTAACCTTGAGTAATCTAACGTAATACGTTACAAATTACATTTTACAGCATGTATTTTGTAAACTGTAGTGGAATACATTTCAAAAGTAACCCTCCCAACCCTGTTTGTTTATAATTTGAAACCTCACAAACAATTTTTTTTTTTTATATATATTTTTAATTTCCTTTCAAATAAATGCCACTTTGATGTTTTATTTTATGTTTCCATTTCATTTGTTTTATATGTATTTTTTATCTCATGCAATTGACAATTATAAATGTTTACGTGTTACTGTTTAAGGCCACTGTATGTACAACAATGTTGCCATCAAGATGTGAAAGTCTTATCTTGTCTGCTTGTCTAATACTCCTGATTGGACCTTCGTGTTGGACTTAATTCCTCACTGTAGCTCTGACTTTGCTGTTTTATGTTTCAGAATCTGATCTAGCTAACCTGGGGCAGCTGTACCGAGACGAGCGTCTGAAACAGAAGGCTGAAACCATGAAGCTGGATCACTGTGAAAAGCTGCAGCACTTCATTGGTCGACAAAGAGGAGATTGAGGTGTCCTCACCCTCCCAGACAGCATGGCCAATTTAATGAGTTTTTAGTATTGGTTAAATATATTTCAATTTACTCAGGTGGTGCACCTTTTTGTGAATGAGAAAGAAAGAGTGAGGGGGAAAATAGAGACGTGTTGTTGCAGTAGCTCAAGCTGATTTTCTTGTGAGCATTTGTGCCTTTCATCCCTGTTAATGGGGTGGAATCTTAAGGCCACTGGCTCACATAGCTTCAATTCTAGAAGCAACTGATTCAGCTGTGATGCACAGCCTCCACATAGAGGGTTTGTTGCGGAACAGTGTGTGGGAGAGTGTAATTAGTGACCTTACATTAAGGAGCACCAGCTCCAGGGTGACTAACAGAATTAAAGCTACTGTAGTTATTGTAGTTGAAGCTACTGTAGAGTGCTTTAAGCTTTATTGTTAATAAGAATAAGAACTTATTTAATTACATGTTTAACTTTTTTATTATTTGTGCTGTGAATTACATTTGACAAATTGATTAAAGCTTTTAGCAATACAAAAGCTAATTTATTTTGGCTATTTGGCTAAAAACAAATGGTTCTTAAAAACAGGGACAAACCACTGCACAGATTTTAAATGCTTTCCTGAAGTTGCAAAAAAAAATCTTTTATGTACATTAAATCAGTTTTTTATCAGTGCAATCAGTGCATTCTGAACAGTAGTGTAGTAGGCAACCAACTGTTTTTAAGCAAGCAAGCTATTTTTTTTAGGGAGGATTGTTTAGTGCACTAAAAAAACTTGCTAAAACCCATTACCTCAGTGTTTTTCATTAGCAGTATTTGATTTATATTTTGGCACCTTAATTTGTCTAATGTTTTTGTGTATTGCAAGCAACAGTTCCATGGGATCCATCCATGACTTTGTAAGAGGTTGAATATGTTAACAGTGCAGTTTACATAATATCAGTAATTGTAAATAGCCTAATAACTGTAACTCTGTTCAGATTACTAGAACTAGAATTCATGTTTTCCCTCATGTTGCTTTAAATATGACAACACTTAACTTTTGAGCACAAAATTGAGCATGAAAATTGAGATGTTCAAAAGGGCTACAGTAGGAGTCCTGATCTGAGATGTGTTGAGAAATAATGCTGGATGTGATGTGGAGAGTTCGTGGCAGTTGTGGTTTTGTAATGTTGCTTCCATGCAGTACCCAAACAAGTTGGAAGTTTGGAATGAGTGCAATTTTGTGTCGCTTAAAATAAATAATTAATCAAACACTTGCTCTCTATTTGATATTTGATTTTTTTTTTCACAGGTCAGCGATTATCATGTTAGGCTTTAATGCCAAGGTTGCCACGGTCATGAAAACATGAGAGAATTTTTAAATTCCAGACTGGGAAAGCCATGAGAATCAAATCCTAAAGGAAATTTCTATAATGAAATGAACATTTTTCCAGTGCAGCTTAATCGCCTAAAAATGTGCATTACGTCACAATATACAGTAGTGTGCAATAGTTTTAGGCACTTGTGAAAAATGTTGCATAGTGAGGATGTCTTCAAAAACAATGCCATAAATAGTTTTCTTTTATCAGTAAATGTCATACAAAAAAATTATTTTTTGCAATGCACCAATTCTCATAGGTACACCTGGACAGTTTTTTCTAGGTTGTCGGCAGATCGGTTTTTCCAAGCATCTTCGAGAGCTTGCCACAGTTCCTCTATCTATTTTGTCTCTTCATGCAATCCCAGACTGACTCAGTGTTGTTGAGATCCATGTTCTGAGGGGGCAGTAACATCATGTTGTAGGGCTCCTTCTATTCAATTCTATTTGCAAAGAATTTTGAAATCTAAAATAGATATTTCCTATTGATACACTAAAAACAGAATATAGTACACTGTAAAAAAAAATTTTTTTTACAGTTTTTGCCAATAAATTTTACAGTGTTTTCCCTGTTTTTTTAAATGACAGAAATGTTTTATTAAAATTACAACAAAAAACTTTTAATTGACATGTGTAACTTAATTTAACAGAGAAACTATGTATAAATGGAATACACTACATATCTGTTTTTTAACAGATTTTCAATGATAATTTTAACAAAACTAACCGTAAAAATAAAGTTGTTTTTATTAACCTGCTGGCCTCTTTTAACACATGAAATACTGTAACAACTGTGTCGATTTCTGACACCCCTTAGCTTGTCACAGATTATCAGAGATCTGTTAAAAAGAGAGATATTGAAAGTATATTTACTTTCAATAAAACAAGTTTAGCTGTTTAAAAAAAAAAGGCCGTTGCAATTTAAATAATAAGCTACGAAAACCAATGCAAATGAAAAATCACAAACCTCTGTGTTCAGCAAATCATTATCAGGGCAATAATTATTTAAGCCAATCAGAATTGACACCTCTGCTAAGTGGGTGCACGCAGAAAGAAGCGCGCGACATGAAGGATGAAGACGGTGGCGCGCTGGTGAACTATTCTGCTGTTTTCGAGGAAGCAACACGTGTGAGAGGTAACGTCAAAAATATTTACTGACACATTCAAAAATTCAACGCAATACCGACACATAGCTAAAGTATACATTTAAGATTGACGACCGAAAACAAAACAAGTAATGTATGTCAGATGTTACATTAGCTAGGTTGCAGATACATTTTAGCTTTGTGTTAACGTTACCTAAACGCCGTTTAACGTTGCATTTAAGAACATTATATTTGTGTTAGCTTGTATTTTTGTGGCCGCGTCTGTGTGGCAGCACGTGGCTTGCTAACTAAAGTTGACCACTGCTAGCAACAGCTTTCAAATATGCTCAAGTAAATAAAGAAAATCAATGTTGCTGTGTTACAATTTAATGTAATGTAATTTTGCACAAACATTATGCAAACTTCTTTCTTTTCCCCCTCAGTTTTTTTGATGCAATACCAGGAATTGGGACATCTGGAACTTCTGGAATTGAGATAAGTCAGAAGTCTTCTAGCTCAAACATTATATTAAAGTAAGTTTGCAATATGGCAAGTGTTCTAAATGCTTTCACATGTCCTATATGTGGCATTTCTACGTAAACAGTGAAAGGATATGTAAATCATAAAAAAATACACACAAATGAAACACATGGTGAATATGCCTGTTGTGTAATTGGGTGCAAATCAAAGTTTACCAAGTATAATTCCTTTAAAAGTCATATGTTGCGCCACCATAGGCGGTCACCCGTGTCACACTGTGAAACCGTACAGGGTCCACTGAAATGTGAAAAGCCACATTGCCAGAAACAAACAGTTGATGGACCCCATTGACTTCCAAAGTATTTTTTTCCATACTATTGAAGTCAATGGGGTCCATCAACTGTTTGGTTACAAAAAATTCTTCAAAGTATCTTCTTTTGTCTTCAACAGATGAAATAAATGTATACAGGTTTGTAACAACTTAAGGTTGAGTAAATGATGACTTTATTTTGGTGTGAACTATACCTTTAGATATGTCTGTCACATCTCTTGCTCAGTTTAAATACTTTTTATATGGCTAAACATTTATATGGCTCATCAGAATTGCTGATTATGAAAAATGTTTGTAGCACTATATTCAAGTGTATTTCTGTCTTCACAGATGCCTTTTCAGGATAAATCCAGATAGGGGGACCAAAGTGGAGAAGAAGCCAACTAAAAAACAGCAGTCCATAAATCCTAATCAATTTCATTGATTACAAACATTGCAAACTTTGAATGGAGAGAGTAGACATCATCTCACATGCCAGCTTTCATACATATCCAATTTGTTTATGCTATTCTGTAATGTTTAAAGGGTTGATTCTGCTTGTGTTTTGTGGCTGGCTGTTATCTTGAGTGAGTGCGGCATTTTAATGTGTGCTTTAATGCAAATTGTGTACATTTCAAAGTACAGGGTTAAAAAAAAAAAAAGCTGTCATTCTCACAGTAAAGACTGTTTATGGAAGTTGGTTAGTTTTAACCAGTAGGGAGAACCAGTTACATTTAAAAAAATAAATAAAATTATAATATTGCTGCTAACGATGCTATGAAGTGTTTTGTTAAATGTTGATCACAGGATGTATTTGCAGATAACAAATAAAACAAAATTAAAATTACTGTTGTTGTTTTGTTTTTTTTTTTTGTTTTTTTTATTAAAGCAAATCTTAGTTAATTTTGCAGTTTAACTAAACTGCAAAAAAAGTTTAAGTACTGTTATAAAAACATTGTGTGTGTGTATATATATATTTATATTATCTGTACTTCAACTTTTTTTTATCATTCTTTAAAGATAATTTTTCTGTGTTTTAGAGGTGTATGACTGTATTTTAACAATTAATGTATGTTAAAATTAAAAGATTTCATAGTATTATAAGGAGATTTTTGTGTAGATTAACAGTAATAAACCGTAATTATAGGATAAGAAATTACTGTTTTTTTACAGTGTATCTCTGTTTTTTTCATGACAGTATTTTTCTGTTTTTAAACAGACATTTTCTGGCGCCCCTGCTGCCATAAAATTACCGTTTTTTTACGGGTTTTTTTTTACAGTGTATAAAATAACCATCTTAAGACAAATGCTTTTGTGAAAAATATATAATGTGCCTAAGACTTTTGCACAGTACTGTAGAAATTATCACTGTTTTGAGTAGGTTCTTTTCAATTCATAAAAATGGTTCACAAATTTGTCTGAATGTTTTAATTTGCAAATCAGTCTGAATCAACATGATTTTTTAAAGCAGGATTTCGGAAATATCAAACAATTATTCATGGGAATTCATTGGTCAAAAGGGGCCGGAATCCTAAATTCAGTACACTTGTTGATTGTTTGTGACCGTATCATGACTATCAGTAAAGTGTAGCTCACGACGGTCAATGTAATCTAATAAGAAAGGGGCCTTACAAAAATTGAGAGCAAATTTCCTGCAAATTCACCACAGATAATTTTCACATGCAAATGAGCTTTGCGGCAAATTGTCATTTGTCGCCAAAAGTTTGCTGGAGGTTCACCACTACCGGCGAAGAGCTGCAAACTTCTAGCAAACATTTGTGGCGAATCGCAAGTTCATTTGCATGTGAAAATAAAGAGCGGCAAATTTGCAGCTGGTTTTTATTTTTTATAAGGGGTTTTAAATTTCAATTCTCCATCCATTCATCACAGGTTTATTCTCTAGTCACTCGTCAACACCCATAAAGGCACTATTCGTACACAAAACACAATACAACACATCTCACAACATTACATAGATATATACAGTAGGCCCTAGGCTATAATCGCACACTCGAACACCAAGCGTCTCTTCACTGTTCACATAATCATTTAACATTCCAGTCAAATGTGGCTGCTATTGTAGTGTAGGGACAGTACGGGGAAGTAAGCAATGTGGTTCAGACATATATAGTTTAATTCTTCTGTCTTCATCATCACCCTCAGTCTTTGTAAGCGTTTCAAAGGAAGACCACTCATTTCTTCATTTTCAGGTCGGCTTCTATAGCACATCGTCGCCCTCTGGTGCCTCCATCCTGAGGAGACAGAGAAGAGAGTCACTGAGGGATGGTTGTTCTGTCATTTCCAGGATTGTTTTGTGATCTGATCTATTATGACTATGTAAGAAATTGTATTTTGCATGTAGAAAATTAGGTCTATTTTTAGGCCCGGTAAGATTTTTTACATTGTGACATTATTATCACAACAGTTCCACACGTTTTATCCCCTAATTCTCATTACGGCAATGCAAAAACAAGATGGTGATATTCCCATTAGCACAATTGTGAGAAAATTATATTTATACATCATAGTAGTACTGCCTTTCATTTCCACTTATTTAATAATGAAAATTAAACTGTACAACAGCATATTTTTACTGTACAGTAAATTAAAAAAAACTACTTTGTTACGGTAATGAGAATCACCATTGAAAACAACAGGAATATTAAATCAAAATGTATGTAAGTCTTACAGTAATGAGAAGTTAGAGGTTAAATGTGTAAAAACATCCTGAAAGTAATTTCACAATGGTCCGTTCTGCATAACGCGGCAGCTCATTTTAGCTTATCACGGCCCATTCGGCCCGTTTCGCGCCCAACACCGCTCTGTTCTCCCGATGGCCAGTCCACCCCTGATTGGCCACAAAGTGTGTCGGCCCACCGGGAAAATCCACGGTATGCCAGATTACCAGTCCAGCCCTGGTCCTAAATGCAGAAATATACTTTCATATTTTGTTAGCGATTCTATGTTAAATGTGACCAGGATATTTTTGTACAGGTTTAATCACTCAAGTACATTTTTCAATAAATATTAGAAATCTGTGAGAAGCAGCAGACAGGATACTTACAAAAAGAGAGAGAAGGAATGCAGGAGAGGCCATGGGAACACAGTCCTGTGAGAGGACACAGAGAGAAGCCTCAAATACACAGACAACACTCAAGAGCTAATGTGATCTTGCGAGGAAGCTTTAAACTATGTTTACAAGTAAGTCTATTCTGTTGTCTGGCTCTCTATTTCTCTCTAACTCTCTATTCTTCCTGATCTCACACAAACTACAAACCAAAGAAATATCAGTAGAAAGGTGGATGCTGCATTGAAAAGGAAAAGTAGAGAAAGACAGGGAGCTCTTTCAATGCTGATCCTGCTCTCATGTTGAAAGCTGATGTGTGCAATTTTCCAATGATAAAATACTTTCTTCTGTCCCAGTTAATTCAAGTAATTCTTTCGTAGGTTGTCTTCGGCAAGTCTGAGGATCTTTTTTTCTTCTCAACTTTTAATCACCATCTTAGTGGCATCTTTGAGCAGCTAACATCCTTGATCCAGAATCTTCATGCTATAGTGTAACAAGTATTGTTGCATATATACTGTATGTCTCACCTTGTCGTTGAAGTCCTGTTTGCGGTTGGCCTCTCTCCCGCGCAGGTTCTTGGCACTGATGCCTGACTCTGAGGTCTGCATGATCAGCTGTGTGGCCAGAAACTGCTGAATCTGCTCCAGGACATCCCTCTGCATCTCCAGAGCCATGTGGAACACGTCGTGGTCTGAGCTATTGTACATCACTGCATTCTGGAACATCAGCATGATGTCACGCTGGAACTCGGCTGTGGTGCGTATCAGCCCATTCTCGATGTTCTTCTTGATGGTGGACAGATCCATCGGCCTAACAGTCCGAGAAGGTGATAGATGGGCAAAATATTTCAAACTATGTAATGATTCACTAGATACACTTAAATTATTTCAAGATATACACATTTAAATTTATGAACTAAATTCAATCAAATTGAATTGAGTAATTGTTAATAAAAAAAATATTATTATTATAATTTTGTGAAACATTACACAACTCAATCTAATGACAGTTTTAGAATTAGTATTAGGTATGTTCGTCTTTTGCTTTAATGGCAGCAAGTACTCAAGCTTGCATGATGATCAAAGATATCCTGTGTGCTTCAATGGAATCAAGGAAATCAGACCTTTTGTAAAAGGAGTTAAAGGGGTAGTTCACCCAAACATTTATGCCATCCCAGATGTGTATGACTTTCTTTCGTCAGCAGAACACAAAGATTTTTAGAAGAATATCTCAGTTCTGAAGGTCCTCACAATGCAAGTGAATGGTTATCAGACCTTTGTAGCTCCAAAAATCACATAAAGGAAATATAGAAGAAATCCAGTGGTTAAATATATATGTATATTTAGAAGCAATATGATAGTTGTGGGTGAAAAACATATAAAAATGTAAGTCTTTTTTTATTTTTACTCTAAATCTCCACTTTCACTTTTACATCTGAAAGTCACATGTGGTTCCAGTTTAGTTTCACTATCACATCTGAAAGTGAATGTGAAAGTGGAGATTTAGAGTAAAAAAGGACATGTGAATTAATTTTGTGTTTCCTTTATGTGATTTTCTGAGCTACAAAGGTCTGATCACCATTCATTTGCATTGTAAGGACCTACGGAGCAGAGATATTTATAAAAAAATATCTTCATTTGAGTTCTGAAGAAATAAAGTCATACACATCTGGGATGGTATGAGGTTGAGTATATGGCCTTCTGATGTGATTAACGACCTGGAAAAAGTGCAAAATTGTAAATATTTCTTCTGCGTTTTACATCATAATTTTCAAACTTTGTTTATTTCCAGGAATATATTAAATGATGAATCCCAGATTTTGAATGTGAACTGACTTTTGAACCCCAATGTTATATTAGATGCCTTATAAATGAATTGTAAATCATACTGCTCTAACCTGTGCACAATACTGTGGTAACCGGGGGCGATGTCATCCGTCACCGGTTGCAGGAAGACATTTGCATACCTGTCCAAAGTGACCAATTATTACTCAGTTTAATCATTCTTGTCGCACTGTGTTGAGTCGGATGGTAGAGGACGGAGTTGGGGCACCGTAGTCAAGACTCTTACCTGTGATTTGCTGCCGCTCGCCACACCAGCATAATGGCTTTCTTCCAGATCTTCTGAGCCAGAATAGCCTCTTGATCTTCACTGCAGATGGAGCTGAGGAGGAAGGGGAAGGTAGAAAGGACATTATGTAATAACCTAGACATGAAAATGCATGTGGGGTAAAAATCAATGAGTCTGGGCCGACTAAATAAAACAAAAAATTATATATTTTTTCTTCTTTTGCAAACAGAACTATGCACACTGAGTTTGATGCAGAATTTCCATCATTCTCTGAAAATTAAAATCAACCTAGTCTCCAAATAAAAAATGAATCCTCACTGAACAAGCTGGGTTCCCACACTTTAATTTAATGTCTGTGACTTTTCCAGTCCTTCTTGATTAAGGGATAGTTTTTTTTATTAATTATCCAGTCTTTGTATAATTATAATTTTATTGACATTGCTCTTAAAAATAGCACTTTCTAGTCAATTAAGAATGTCAGAGCATAACTAGAAAATTTTATATTCTTTATAGAATATAATAGTTTATTTTTTATATATTAATTTGACAACTTCCAGGCCTAGAAATTAAAAATTTTAAACACTATTATTTCAAGGTTTTCATCACTGAGAGAATCAAGAAAGGAGATCTTAGAGTTGCACAGTTTCACTTAGTATCATGTAGTGCATGTTTCTCCTGCTGTAAACATATCTTGTTTCTACAGAACATACAACTGTGAGGAGGCAGGACTGCTGGGTATAGAGTCTGCAGTGGTGTGGAGCTGTAGGGAAGAAGATGCCGTGTGCATGCTGTATCCATCCTCGCTCTCGCTTGCTGGTGGGTCCAACTCTGTCTCCCCCTCTGCCTCGGAGAGATAAACACCCTCTCCATCCTCCTCTCCACCACAATCCTCAGCTCCATCCCCTTCTAATCCCGCTTTCATCTCCAACATACTATCTTCCTCTGTATCACTCATGGCTTCCTCCTCCTCTTTCACATCCTGTCAATGAGGATTGCAAAAAAATACTAAATAAGGCAAAGGTAATACTTGGCAGGTCTATGTATATTTGTGGATCGTACATTTAATATTAGCTATATGTAGACAGTCACAACATCGCCATACCTTCGAATGCTGTTCTACCGCAGGGTCATCTTCAGAACGAGTATCTGGAGCAAAACGGAAGATCTGTGAGTTTTTAATTGTTTTAACTGTTTAACTACCAAAATTTTGTCAATTTATTTGGGCCCGTTAAAGTGATAGTTCACCCAAACATTTTAATTCTCTCATCATTTACTCACCCTCATGCTATCCCAGATGTGTATGACTTTCTTTCTTCTGCATAACACAAATGGAAATTTTCAGAAGAATATCTCAGTTCTGTTGGTCCATACAATGCAAGTGAATGGTGCCCAACATTTTGAAGCTTAAAAAGCACATAAAGGCATCATAAAAGTAATCCATTAGACTCCTTTTATTTTTTCTTGCTATTTGTCTGTGGTGGGTGGGATCTCAGAGCTCAAGCTCAGTCCTGTGCTTGTGCCCCTCCATTATGTACAGCATGCTAAATCTGTTTACCTTAATGTACTCCAGGACTATATGAACCAGTGAACTCATGAAAAAAACATATGGCTATGGCCTGTTTTTATAATACTATCAAGACACTTTTGTTTTGTGTCTTTTTAAAGCTTCAAAGCTCCATTCCCCATTCTTTGAAAAAATGACCAATACATTCTTTAAAATTTCTCCTTTTATGTTCCATGAATGGAAGAAAATAATATGGGTTTGGAACAACATATGGGTGATTAAATGATGACATAATTTTTCATTAAAAGTCATTTTTGGGTAAGCTATACCTTTAATAAAAATAAAATGTGTCACACCTAATTGAGACTGTGTCCATCCATCACTCTCACTCTTGATCACAGGATGAAGTGATTCTGGCTTTTCCTTGTGGCCCTCATCTTTGTGTTCTTGTCTGGAGGCCTCTGGTTTGGATTGGGCTCCTGGTGTACGGGTGGGGTCTTCAGGAACAGACGGGACAATGGGGGAGGCCATCGGGTACACCTGTGGGCAGCCACTGCCGAATCCAAATGTGTCTGGACCCTTTCTTTTTCCCTCCAATTGATGCAGAGAGTCAAGGGCCAAGTGTTCTGCAGTGCTAGAGGGCTCGGAACCAATAGGCCTGAACAGATTGGGCTCCCAGGATCCTTCCAAGGTGTGACCTGTGTCCTCACATAGAGACAGAGCAGCTTCTACTGCTGCGGCATCCAGCGCCTCTGCATTCTCATTGCCCTGAGAAAAAAACAGGAAAAATCTGTTTACCTTTACCTCTGTAATGGCAATTGTTCCTTGCTTTACCTCTAGCTTTAATTTCCATTGTCCGTATCTTTGCCATCATACACAGGTAGGAGTGAAGTTTTACGCAGACACACAAGATTTTCCAGTCATTATTGCAGTTGAGGTTTGTGGTTTATTGCAGTTGAGAATAGTACAAATGGATGAACATACCGGTTGGTTTCTCTTTCTTTGTTTCCAGTTGCATGTATACTGATCTGTGGTCTGGTGAGAACTGTGTGTGCTCCCCCTACCTGTGCCTACCACTTCCTGTCACCTATGCCCTCTATATACAGCCATGTGCATCTAATCACTGCCACCCAGTGTCCAAAATACTAATATAAATATATCCAAACAAAATAAAATATCATGCCAACAATAAACATAAATGGCTCCTACAACCTCTATTCAAGGCTACATTAACTTGCAAACTACAAAATTTGTATTTGTGTGCAATCAAATAGCTCCCACTGTTCCAAGGATGTAATATTTTCCCCATAAATAGTTCCAATAAAAAGAGATTTTTGAATAAGGAAAACACTGCCATGCGTCATTTCTATGCCACAAATGGTCTAAAATGGTTTAAAAATATCAGGAATGAGAGTAAATCTGTAGCAAAGTTCGTAATGGGGTTGCAATGAGGAAGCGGGAGTTGGCGAATCCAACTCAAACTGTATTTATTTTATAACACAAAATTGGCTTTTCAGCACTTCACTCAATAACCACACTTTTCAGCGCAAACAGAGTAACACAGTCTCCCTCACTGGTGTCTGGCTTGCTCTTAAACACGTCTCCAACTCTCACTGCAATGATAAACAGCTGTTAGAGACTATCACTGCCATGTGATGATACTTATCATTCTCATCTCTTGATCTCCCTCTCCATTTACAAGCCAGCGCTAAACAACGCCTCCGGCACCATATACCCCCACCGCCTGACTCCTTCATGCAATGGAGCCACTGGAGTGGGGCGTGGTACGAACAGAGGATCAAAGCCTGTCCCAGGAGATAGTACCGAAGGGTGAGGACTGCCCACTTGATAGCCAGACACTCCTTCTCAACGGTGCTGTACCTCACCTCACCTCACCACCGGCTGATGTACACTACCGAGCACTCCTCCCCCTCAACCACCATGGACAACGCGGCTCCCAACCCCCTGTCTGACGTGTAAGTCTGTACAAAAAGGGAGAGAAAAATCAGGAGCATGTAACAATGGTCTGCCAAAAAGTGCAGCTTTCACCTGCATAAAAGCCTGTTGGCACGGCTCCGACCACTGGACTGGGTCAGGGGCTCCCTTTTTAGTGAGATCGGTCAGCGGGCTGGAGACGTAAGAATAATTAGGCACAAACCTTAAATAATATCCAGCCAGCCTCAGTAACTGTCTCACCTCCTTTTTGGTCTTGGGTCTCAGGCAGGCCATAACCACTGCTGTCTTATCAATTTGGGGATGTACCTGCCTGTGACCCAAGAGGAACCCCAGATACCATACTTCCACCCATCCAATTGCGCACTTTTTTTCTGTGAGTCTCACCCATCACAGCGATCTCAGAACCATCCTACATATCACATTGCATAATCCACCAGAACCAACACAAAGTGATGCCTGCATGCCATCCACTCTAATGGCCCGAAAAGGTCCATACCAATTATTTTGAAGGGGACCTCAATTAAAGGAAGCGAGCACAAAGGCACTCTTGGGGTGGCCGATTCTGACATTCACGGCATGCCGAACACCATTTGTGAACATCCCTAGAATGCCCGGCCAAAAGAAATGGGCCATTAGACGGTTCAGTGTTTTTCCTGCCCTAAGTGAACCGCCATCAGATTATAATGAGCCATCTGGAATAACATTTCCCGACGGCTCTTTTGTATCAACAACTGTGTTGTATCCTCTTTTGTCTGAGTGTCCTGCGTTACTCGAAACAACCAATCCTCACCGTTTCCGGGAAGGAGGAACAGGACGGAAAGAAGGGGATGGAGGGGAAACGAGAGAGAGAAAGAGAAGGATCTCTGGGCTCGTCAGCTCCCAAATGTGTCGCCATGTGGTCCTCTGCCAGCTGGATGGTCGTTTGGAGGGACACCGGGAAGTGGCACTGGACCCTCTCCGCCGTCCCTCTCGGAAGTCGAGTGATAAACTGCTCCAGAACCACCAGGTCGATAATAGCTCTGACATAGCATTGCTCAGCCAGCAAAAACCTCCGGCAGGCATCCCAGAGATGCTGGGCGAAGGCAAACGGGCGGCCGTGGTCAGCGAACGGAAGCGTTGGCACTGCTGCTAAGGTGTCTGACATGTTGCAGGATGGCTTTCCTCAAATCGGCGTACACCACAAGGTTCTCCATTGGCTGCGCCGCGAGTTGGGATTCACATGACAACAGTGGTATGAACCGGACCGCCCACTGGGTGCTCGGCAATCCACAGGCCCCCTCCGTTCACACAAAGAGCTCCAGGAAGGCCTCTGGATCGTCTTGGGGGCCCATCTTGACTAGCAGAAAATGGGCCGGGGTGGTTGCGGGGTCCAGGGTCGTAGTGGCAGCACCCTCCTGGTGCAGCAAACTCCGGAGAACCTGCCGGTCCTCTGCTTGGGCCTGGAGGAGTGCAACAAACCGCTGCTCCTGTTCTGTGCGCAGCACAAGTTTGGCCTGATGTGTGTGTGGTGGATGCTGGCGAGGGTCTTGAAACCGCCCTCCAGAGGTGAGGCATCCATGGCTGCGTTATTCCTCCCTTGCTTCCCGGGTTTTGGCACCAGTGTAACAAAGTTCGTCATGGGGTTGCAAGGAGGAAGCGGGAGACGGCGAATACAACTCAAAAAGTATTTATTTTTTAACACCAAATTGGCTTTTCAGCACTTCACTTAATCATAACGCTTTTCAGCCCACACAGCTTAACACAGTTTCGGGGAGTGGGTGGTAGCTCTCTCTCTCCATCACTGGCAACCGGCTTGCTCTTAAATCCATCTCCAACTCTCACTGCAATGACAAACAGCTGTTAGAGACAATCACTGCCAGTTGATGATCCTTACCATTCTCATCTCCTGATCTCGTTCTGCATTCACATCCTGGCGCTCAACCACGCCTCCACCTTACACAATCTTTCTTAAAAACTTCTCTACTAATTAAATTAATGTTTCTTTTATGAATTTTATATTAACAGACTTGGATCTCCTAAAAACTCAAAGAGTGAATCAATATCACTTATTTTGAAACATCTTGAAGCTCTTCAAGTTATTGAAAGCCTAGTGCATCTTCACTATTGAGATTTTATAGGGCACTTTTCCTCCTGCAATTTCCTTTTTCTTCAGACAATTTTGTCTGAATGGAAGAAAAATAAAAACCCATAAATTAAAATTCTCTCATTGTTTACTCACCCTCATCCCAGGTGTGTTTGGCTTTCTTTCTTTTGCTAAACCTAAACTAAGATCTTTAGAAGAATATTTCAACTCTTAAGGTCCTCACAATGCAGTTGAATGATGACCAGAACTCTGAAGTTCAAAAGCATATAAAGGCATCATAAAGCCAATCAAAACGACTCCAGTGTTTTAATTAATATCTCCAGAAGCGATCAATATAAAAAAATATATATATATATTTAGATTTTTACTATAAACCTCCACTTTAACTTACACTTCCACATTCTTCATCATATCTCCACCTATTGGTCAGAGCTCGTCAAAGGTGGAGGTTTATAGTAAAAAAAGAAAAAGGATTTAAATATTGATCTGTTTCTCACCCACACTTATCATATTGCTTATGAAGACATTGATTTAACCACTGGAGAATTATGGCTTCCTTTATGTGCTTTTTGCTTTTGAGCTTTAAAATATTGGTACCTGTTCACTTCCGTTGTGAGGACCTACAGAGCTGAGATACTGTATTCTTCTAAAAATATTTTTTGTGATCAGCAGAAGAACACAAGTCATACACATATGGGATGGCATGAGAGTGAGTAAATTATAAGAACATTTTAATTTTTGGGTGAACTATCCCTATAAGCATAAATGCAAAATGTATTTCTGAATAGCAAAAAAAAAAAAAATATATATATATATATATATATGTTGCAATATAGTGTTAAAATAAGCTCTGTATTCATCATAAGTAATATGTAATGATCTAACCTTTAAGATGAGGCTAGTTTTGTTGGTGTAACCTCATGTATACTGGTTGATTCAGTGATTTTTTTCTTGAATCCAACCAATTAATGTAGATGTTACCACATGACACACATTTTTAGATTAAAAAATGTTCAGTGTGAAACACAGCACGTTAAAATTTTATTGTAAATTAATATAGCAAAACAATACCTGTTATGCCAATAAGGCTGTTTTATTTTGAATCAGAAGACTTCTGATTTACCTTCTCTTCAATAATGGCTATGATGTCCCCGACTGTCTCTAAGTCTAGTTCCTCAGCCATATAGGACACAGTCACCAGGTCCTCTTCCCCTAAAATTGCCTCCTTATTATCAACTGAAGCACTAGGGGCCCCATCACCTCCTATATAAAGTCATACACAAACATCAAACATACTAAATCAATTCCCATATCACTCTGCTCACAATATGTGCCAACTCATTTAGTGTCACTAAAATTAACATTTTGTCATAATTTGCTCCCGCTCACGTTGTTCCAAAGTAGTATGACTTTTTGTCTTTGGGTGAACACAAAAGGAGATGATAGGCAGAATGTTAGCCTCAGTAGCCATTCTATTTCATTGCATCTTTTTTCCTTAAATGGATTTGGAACAGCATGAGGTTGAGTAAATAATAACAGATTTTTTTTTGTAATTATTTTTTGTTGTTGTTATCTATCCCTTTAAGTTTCAAGCTGAAAGCACTAACACGGTATTACATATGAACTAAAGATGGAAGAAAAAAAAGGTAGCAGCTGGTAGAAAGAGTGATGTCACTGAGAGACCTGTGCTGAGGAGGTCAGGGGTGTCCCCTGCAGAGGTGGTTGCACTGGGGGCGGAGTCTGCAGAGGCCAGTGAGCTCAGCTGAGAGGAAAAATGGGTGGGGCCAGCTTCCAGCAGACGAGACAGTGTAGGAGCACCTGAGACACACGCGTACAAACACACGATACATACACCGTGCACAGAGAGAGCAGGCTAGGCGTTAAACTGCTATAGATACCCACATCATTATGCTAAAACACAGAAAGACAGAAAACACATATGTATTTAACAGTTAAGCAAAGATGCTGCTGACAGAGAATTTAGCTCAGCTGCTAAAATGTGACATTGCTGTACTTGCTGTGTTCACCCAAAAATTAAAATTCTGTCGTCATTTACCCACCCTTATGTTGTTCCAAACCCTTATGACTTTCTTTCTTTCGAGGAATACAAAAGGAGATGTTCAGCAGTACGTTAGTCTCAGTGGCCATTCACTTAAAATGTTTCATTGCATCTTTTTTTCCTTCCAATGAAAGTAAATGGTGACTGAGGCTGCTATTCTGTTCCTTTTGTGTTCCACAGAAGAAAGAAAGTAAACAGTGTTTGGAACAACAAGAGGGGGAGTATATGTTTTTTTCGACAGAATTTTAGGTGAATTATGCCTTTAGCAAGCATGTATGAAATCATACCTGTAGCTGCCTGAGAGGCAGGTAGTGAAGAAGTCATCATCTGAATATCCTGACATCCTGTAAGTTGACTTGATGGAGATTCTCCTTCAACTGCCTGAAATAAAGAAACCCATTTATGTTTTCCTTTAGATTCACACCTTTTCTTTTTATTATTACTTCTACTGAACAATAACAAAGACCGGTGCACATCCCTACAGTCTCGACTATACTGGATAATATGTACTCATACGTATGTAAGTGACATTAAGGCCCATGAAGAATCTGCGCACATTATTTCACATATTCTTTACATATTTACGCTTTACATATTCTTTACATACATATTCTTTACTTTACATTCTGTGAAATGGATGTAAATATGGTGGCATGTTTTAAAAAGAGCAAAGAGTTCTACATATTACATGCTCTGTTTCAAATATAGTAAGCTACCTAGTTAGACAGTGTTTTAAAGCATCATGGGCCGCTCTAAGATACCTAGATTTGCCCAAATTCTAAGGCAGCATAGCATTTTTTCCTTCTCCCGTCAGTCTGGGCATTTCGGCACATCCAATTCAAATAAGAAAACTGATGTTGGCAATCTGTTCGTCACTTCATGTGGGGCAGCATTCCCCAACACAAAAATCCCAATTTAACCCTTGCATGTACAGTATGTGTGTGTGAGGTTCTAACCAGTCTGGGGCTGGTGGGCAGAAGGCTGCCTTTCTTCAGTAATTCCGAGAGGAGAGGGGAGGGGGGCGGTGTGATTTTCTGACCCAAAAGCTTCTTCTGAGTTGCTTCATCTAGCAATGACCCCAAACTCACTTCTACCACTCCAGGGCCTGGCAACTCTGCCAGGGGCACAAACACTGTGGACCCTGCCCCCTGCACCAGGAGGGGAAGAAACACAAGTAAATAAAAGACAGAATGAGATGTAAGTACAGAATAAAAAATAAATCACAAACACTTACAACAGTGCTGGGCTCTTCAGATGAGTCTCCGATGGGGAAATCCAGGCTGGGAGAGCAGGCCCCTGAAGGAGAGCGCACAGTCACACTGGCCACACGTTTAGGAGTGTTCTTCAAAGCCTGCCTGGCTGGAAAGGACAGACTGTTCTTTAGATAAACAGCTTTACAACCAAAGTAGAGATTACAGTTACTAACATATAATAACAGACCTTATAAAACCACACTGTAAAAAGTGAAACTGCAATTGTTACCTCAATGAGCTATTTCTTTATCGAATGAGCTTGAGTTTTGTTGGTGTAACCTACTTTATTCAGGTTAAGTGATGTTAAATAATATTTTTTACTTGAACCAAACCAAGTTAATTTAGTGTCCTTTTCAATGTTTATGAATGACTCGACTGTTGTTGTGTTTCCTAGTATAGCATTCTCAGATTTGCCCAGTATGCTTTAAATGATTCAATGGGCACTAAATATTATATTAGTAAACCACTCCTTGAAGACACACTGTAAAAATACAGTTACACCTACAAAAAGTTCCAAACATAAGTTTGTGAGAAGCTTGTTCATCTAGGCCTGCCAATCATATCCCAAGGATATATAAGTGACTGTGACCCTCGTGGCTAATTCAACGGCTAGTCTGGTGGAAGTTCCAGAACAGCTAAAATCGCTTAAAGCACCTTTAATGGAATAGTTCATCCAAAAAGGAAAATTCTCTGATCATTTCCTCACCTCATGCCATCCCATGTGTGTATGAATTTCTTTCATCTGCTGAACAAAATATTTAGAAGAATTTCTCAGCTCTTTTGGTCCTCACAATGCAAGTGAATGGGTGTCAAAATTGTAAAACTCCAGAAATCGCATAACTCTGCATAAATGTAATCCAGAGGATAAATCAATGTCTTCAAAAGCGATATGATGGGTGTGAGTGAGAAATAGATCATTTTTGCTTTCTTCTACTTGTGTTTTTGGTGATTCTTGATGCATACCACCCCCTACTGGGCAGCAAATGACTTAAATATTGATCTGTTTCTCACCCACAACTATCATATCACTTCTTAAGACATGGATTAAAACACTTGAGTCGTATGGATTAATTTTATGATGCCTTTATGTGCTTTTTGGACCTACAGAGCTGATATATTCTTCTCAAAATCATAATTTGTGTTCTGCAGAAGATAAAAGTCATACACATCTGGGATGGCATGAGGGTGAGTAAATGATGAGAGAAGTTTCATTTTTGTGTGAACTATCCCTTTAAGGTATCGATAGTAGGTTACCACTTTTTCCAGCAGGCCTCACTAACTGAGCATAAGCATTTACTTGTATAAAACATGTGTGCAAATGTTTTCATGCAAATATAATGATTCATAAATAAGTCTGCACTATCATATCTTCTAAATTTAGAAAAAATGCTTCTGTTAAGAACTTTTGGAAAACACTTTGTGGGCTTTCTTTAGTACCCTGGTATGCTGCATCTGTAGCCTTTCTCTTCACCTCAGCTTCTTCTTCCTCTTGTTTTCTGCTCCTAATGGAGGTCAAGCATTTAAACTACTAAGCCAACATACACTTACTCACAACGTTGTGGTATATAGTAAACAGAAGGGTAAAACTGTCTGGATTTAACAAGTGGAACAGCTTTTGAAATGAATCTTACCGTGCAATATCCTCCCATAGCTCCTTGAGTTTGGAGTCCAGATGACCTGCCTGGATGAGCTCAGCTTCTCTCTTCAGTTTCCTAAAGGGACACAGTGATGGGGCAACAGTCAGCAGACAGCAGGTTTTAACATAAGTAAGAGTTTGAGTATTTGGTGCACCAATTGTTAGCTCAAGGATCTATCATCTAACCACTAACAATTATTTCTGTTGGTGTAAACTAACTTGTCAGGTTAATTTAGTCAGATTAAATAACATGACTAAAAGCAGTTAATTTACATATTCCTAAATGTAGCATATTTTATATTATTTATGCACCTGTGCTTCTCTTGGGTCTCCTTGATCAGTCGCTTCAACTCCTCTATCCTCTCAGCCGTCAGCCTGCGGACGATCACGTCCTCCACTGTCTCAACCACCTCCCCTTTCTCACCTCGCTTTCTCCTGCAAACATACACACACATACTCTCACTATTCCATGCTTTCAATGAAGTGCATTAAGGAATGCAACTGAACAGGTAAAAGAAAGTGGGCTCACTTAGGGGCCTCGGTGGTCTCCAGCAGCTCAGAGTATTGTGATGCACAATGCTGCAAGACAGTGAAGGAGAAAATGAGATTGTGTGCTATAAGCAAATGTTACATAATGCCCTTATCCATTGACACTTAATAAGCTTTGCATGTCTCTCAAAATGTGGGATTGTTCTCCAATACCTTTTGAGAGAACCAGTCAGGGGGTCGTCCAGGCTCGGCAAATGGCTTAATTGCTCGGCTAACAGACACCCTAGAACAACCATTGTACAAAAAAACATTTAGACAATAAGAACACAATTTAAAAGTTTAGTTCAGCCAAAAATCAAATGGTATGACTTTATTTCTTCCGCAGATCACAAAAGGAGATTTTAGACAGAATGATCTGTCTCAGTCACCATTCACTTTCACTGTACAAAAGGTGCAATGAAAGTGAACGGTAACTGAGGCTATCAGTCCCTAACATTCTGCCTATCATCTCATTTTGTGTTCCATTACAGAATGTCACACAAGTATGGAACAACATGGGGATGAGTAAATAAATACAGAATTAAAATTTTTGGGTGAACTATCCCTTTAAGACAAAGCTGATTTGAGGAAAGCCATAAGTGCAATCCTGAAATTGAATGATATTAATGTAACCATCACCAGTTTTGGTCTCCACTCTTCATGACAGAGGAGGCAAGGCACAGCTTTTCTCTGATTGACCATGGCTCTGTTGGGCCCAACAGCAATTTGTGTTCTGTCCAAGTGAAAAAAAAGGCTGAGTACTTAGAGAAGATTCCTGTTTCTGCATTACAGATGGATATTTATGTACACACAATATATTCATGACAGTAAACATCTAAAGACGAGATGCATTACAAGGGTGGGTGTGCAGTTCGACTACTAATAACGGGGCCATTTTTTGTGGTCGATGGATTATCGACGTCCTACGTGCATCAAACAGAGGAGTGATATGATGACTGATGTGCTGCGACATAACCTCATGAAAACAAGTTTGAGATGCAGTTATAAATGTATCGATTTGTTAAAAGTTCCAGCGATTCAGCCAATGAGCCTCATTCCAATCAATGACTTCAGATGGTCAAGCCCCACATCACTTATGCACGCGCGCTGCTGGATCCATTCTGCACGAGCTTGACACGCATCAATTAGAATCCGTTCTCCACTATACGAAGGACATCAGCATTATATGCATACAGTATTTATGATCAAAATGGAGTGTATGTTTGTAGAGAGCAATACTCACTTCCAACTCCGCTCGCCATTTTGTTATGACTGGACTGTTTTCTATTGCTCCTTTGGCATGACAAGTGTCTGGCCATCAAATGTAAATGTGCATATTTGGTGTGAATTTTCCAGCTATGATTTTATACAAAATGTCTGCATAAACTAACGTGTGCACAGCCAAATCTAAAAAATATCGTTGGAAGTCTATGTAGATCAGTGAATATGAGGATTTTGCGTTGACATGCTCATATTAGGAGAGGGGTCTGTCTGCGTCCTGCAAGACACGCCCCCTCTAAATAACCAGCGAAATCCTGTAGATTTGGAACAGTTGAATGCCACATTCATATACACTGTGTTTGTGTTTATTTGGAGTCTCGCAGCAACCATACACCTACACATATCCATAAATCTAAACCTAATCATTACCAAAAATATTTAAAAACTGAAAAGTTTGTAAAATCATTAAATATAGGCTACAGCAAAATCAAAGATATTTTGAATTCAATCATAACGCCGTATCACTAGGTGGCGACAAAGACGAGAAATATGATTAAAATGACAAGGAGAAGAAGCTAGCGGCATGATAAACCAGATAATTTGTATTTATGAGAGACGGGCAATTTCCATTCCAGTGAATGAATTGTTATGCTCAGCCAAGGCTCCAAAGTGAATATCAGTATATCAGATTTTACTGCTGATTTGAAATATGCTCTTGATCGAAACCTTGACGAACCGTTTTTGAGATTTCAGTGTTCCCCCATTCAAGTAGATAGCATGAGTGGAAATAGCCTCCTGAGAGCGTTCCAAATATGTCCGACAGTGGACTGACTTGCTAGAAACACTCTGACTATGCTAATAGGCTAACCGATTAGCTTGTAAATTAACTGGAGTAAACAGAACAGATAAATGTTTATCTTACAATTTCTATAGTTTTTATTACGGAACAAGCAGAAGTTGTGCAAGGGGGAGTTACGTGTAGTGGGCGTGTCGTGGTCTTTGTAGTCCTGCGGGATGCTTGGATATTCGGAAGAATTCGTTTTATTAATACTATAGAATTCCAGTCACTTGTTGTTGAATGTATTGATGTGTATAATAACTGTTGTTGTTTTTCAGAATGAAAAGTCCTGATTGTGATTAATTTTGAGTAGGGGGAGGCTGCAGACCTGGAGCCGGCAGTTTTACGCCCCTGGCAGTTTTACGCCCTTGTTGTTCCGGATGCGTCCAGTAGGGGGAGAAGGATATACGGCGAAATAACATAATTAACTAGCTATTACAATACAATCAACAACAATAAATTTAGCAGATTATTTAAAATACCTCAATTCGTGTCGCTTCTAAAAGGTCTGATGCTATATAAGGTCTGTTATGATATAGGACTAGGCTCATATACTAATGTAGTCTCCCCCTACTGGACACATCAGGAACAACAGGGGCGTAAAACTGCCAGGGGCGTAAAACTGCCGGCTCCAGGTCTGCAGCCTCCCCATATAGTTAATTTTAGACACACGTGATGTGGGGAGAAAAAAATTATGATTTCCAAATGAACACCGACAGCTCGTTTTGTGACATTTACAAGCACAATGTTTACCGCCTTATCATAAACAGTGTCATAAAAAGCGATATTCTTCCACAAAGAAGAGGCAAATTTATCACCAGTAAAAAAATAAACATATTTTATAATAGCTTTTATTTTGACTGGCAACCAGAAGTGCAAGTTTGTAATTAGCTTCCCTTCATTTTTTTTTTTTTTTGCCAATATTTTACCGAAATAATTAACAATACTCATGACATTGTTTCGCAGTTCTTAAATGACTAACACATTCAGGACACTCAGATTTGTTTTTTGTTATGAGCAAGTGGGGGATTAGCTCAAATGGTAGAGCGCTCGCTTAGCATGCGAGAGGTAGCGGGATCGATGCCCGCATCCTCCAAAATTTTCATACACCTTAAAACTTTAGGCATTGCTTGTGTTATTGTAATGTTGCAAAACACGATTGCATTTGAAATAATTTAAAGGGAAGCTTTCATGTAGTGAAGTTCCAGAATTTGATGAATTATCCAGCTTTGCATTATGTTGCACAACTGAATGCATATGTACAGAAGCCTTCATATACTGTATGTGGGAATGTGATTATTAAACTGCTCAGCTGAACAGCTGCTACACTCTACCATTCCCACTGAAATATCCCAATATGGACAAATTATTTTCCATCTGAAATTACACTGTAATTTTGTACAGCAGAGAATAGAAAAACATTCTTTATAAAATGGTAAGGCAAGATCCTTATGGATATAAAATTCTCCTAATAACAAAAACAAATCAATAACATACACTTTTATTTTTTAAATGTCATATTCATTTGAGTGAAGTAAAACAGTTTATAGATTTAGGGCTAAGAAAATGCTCATTTTCAATGAAATTGTATCAACTCATGCTAAAAAGAAGATGAATGGGGACATTCAAAAATTAAATGCACAATAGTTTCTTTTTCACAATTACAGAAAAAGCAATTGTAATATATATCCAGATGAAAACGCTCTAGTGTTTCTTTCAGAGGATATATTCTGTGAGCAATTTTAAAGGATACCTCTTTAGTTGTATCCGTTACACAGTAAGGATTAACAAGTACACAAAAGAGGGAAACATATTTAACTAAACAAATTTTAATGGAGGGATAGAAATATTAACATAGAGAGATCTAATCATCTGATTACTGCACTTATCATTGATTACATCCATCTTATCCAAAAACAAATGTTTAGAAATCTTACTGCCTACAATGTTACATCAAGTCCTTTGATCTCTGAAGTGAGATAGTATTTTGACAGAAACAGAATTCATGACAATACAATATTCTTTCACTGAAATATGGCACTTAAATTTAGAGCATGGTTTGTTAATACTCAAGGTTAATACCCTGATCATGTGGATTGCATATTATAATTTTCTTTAAGTAATGAGGTTTGTCTTCAAACTCAAATAATAATTGTCAAACTCTTTAGTAAATGACTTCGGTACAAATAGAGCCTAGGAGATATATGCAGACCTCTACAAACTTTCAGATTTAGACAGGAAAACACGACCATAAATGGGCAAATCTCACTGCATCCAAGAATTAAACTTTCTTTCTGGCAAGAATGGGATCAAAGTTAAGAGAGGCACAAGATGTTTCATCTTTACAAAGTTTTACACGAGGTGACAAGTTTTCCACTAAATCATCAAATAATAAAAATGTGTAGATTTGCAGTTTGTGCCATAAATATTAGCTGCAATATATTGCTTATGGGATTCCTCTAGAATGAGTATTTGCCACCTTCCGTCATTATTACTTTCTTTGGAAACGATGTTCACCCTGAAACTTCCATTGACTACAGCGACCCCTGCTGACCAGTTTGTACCGTGACTCATTCAAATGTCTTGTACCCACGGATTCCTCCTAAATTTGTTTCTTGTAATAAATTAAAATCAGTCCCTTTTTCTTTCAAGAAAAAAATATTTTCTTTTGTTTATATTGCGGATGCCCCTAACATTAAGAGAAAATAATGAAAAAGTCAGGATTAGAAATAACTGTAACAACTATATTATATACCGTACCTTGGTTTTCTTAAAAAGTAGAACACCAACTCCAGTCATCCCTCCAAAACTTATAATCATAAACTTATATTAAATCAAGTCGGAGGAGGAGAAAAATGTTGCGCAACACGTTTGCTTGCATCTGCGGAAGTGGGCGTACACACTTGCCGGAAGTTGTCACGAATCTGCTCTAAATGAAAAGTGGAGAAACGTAGCAGCGTGACCACGCCGGGCAGAGAGAATATAAATAATACCAAGGTATAATTTCTAGTACCTATTTTTTTAATAACATAATTTTATTTAAGGTACGTTTAAATTGCTGTTGTACGAGCTGAATTTGTGTCTGAGTCAAATCAATACTTGTCGCGAAACTCCCGGGCTTTGCAGGCCTGCGAGCGCTCTTTGTTTCAATGCTGCTTGTGCCTTTTCCTAATGCGCCCTCATGTTTTTTTTTTTGTTCGAAGAAGTAGTAGTTTTATTCCAAAGCATGCATTATTTATCGATCAAATTTATAATGGTATCTATATGTATCGAGTTTAATAAATGTGTTTCCGACTGAACTGTATTCGGTGTAATTTTATCATATTTGTTCTTTATGAGTAATTGTTGAGTTTATGTATTGTTTGCTAATCTCTCTTATAGACTGAAAGCAGATTTATATCATGGCTGATGATGAAGGATTTGTCGTCCGTGTTCGGGGCTTGCCTTGGTCATGCTCCGTAGAAGAAGTATCCAGGTTTTTTTCAAGTAAGAATGCAGTAGTTTGACTATTTCTCGTTTAGAGTTAATAAATGTGTGTTAATGTTTAAACGTTTCTTTGCAGGCTGCAAAATTGGCAACAATGGAACAGCCATCCACTTCACATACACGCGGGAAGGCAGACCGAGTGGAGAAGCTTTCGTGGAGCTCGAGTCAGAAGAAGACCTTAAGATTGCGGTCAAAAAAGACAGGGAGACAATGGGGCATAGATATGTAGAAGGTATGAAGTTCTGTGTGTTAATCTGAATTGCAGTACTGTTTTGGTTGTCTCAAAACAAGAACATGCTCAATGGTGATTTTCTTCTTTTAGTATTCAAATCAAACAATGTGGAAATGGACTGGGTTATGAAGCACACAGGTCCGAATTGTCCAGAGACCGAGGGAGATGGACTGGTCAGACTTCGTGGCCTTCCTTTCGGATGTAGCAAGGAAGAGATTGTTCAGTTTTTCTCAGGTATGTTTACTTTTTCCTAGACCCCTTCACATTTGCATCTGGAGATATAATGGCCCATCATAGACCTCAGCAAGGTACTTTTGGGTGTTCCCATGGATGTTAAAAGTTTAGTTCATCCTGATTTTTTTTTTTTCGTCATTTACTCACACTCATGCCATCCCAGATGTGTGTGACTGACTTCTGTTGAACACAAAGATTTTTAGAAGAATATCTCTTCTCTTTTGGTCCATTCATTCTGAATGGTGGCCAGAACTTTGAATCTAAATCCATGTCTTCAGATTATTATTTGTTATCTTTTACTACAATTTCTCTTCCCTGCCCAGTACCTACTGGATATGCATATGCACAAAGAATGTGAATCTTAAATATACTGTAAGTGCATTTTGTATTCAAGTGTATTTTATACTTCTGCGAGTGCAGGAAAGACAAAATATACTTCTATTCAAGATTTATTCTCTAAAAGCAAGTATAAATATCTCATATGCTGCTTCTCAGGTGAATGCATCTTTTGTTTTTTAAAGGATTTTTAGAAATGTAAAAATATTTGTATTTAAAATTTTATATTAATTTTTTCTTCTGCAGTACAGCTGCTAAAGAATGTGTACATTGTTTTAAAGGAGTTTTACATATTCATATTGGGAAAACAAATCAAAAACACATTTTGTTGCAATGTTTAATGGGGCGAAGACTACCTCTCTTACCTTTTTCTTTTGCTTCAATCCATCTTTAAATCACAAAAAAAAAACTCTCGTATTAACAAAACTGCATATTACCTATTTTCTTCACAATAAGAAATCCACCATGACATGTATTATGATTCAATAAGTTGCGAGCCAATATGTTAGAATCAAGCTGCAAGTGTGCGCTCGAGGGACAAGTGTCCCCACGACAGTGTGCATCAGCCGGATGCAGTTTCATTCTCTCCCCCTCAGATTGGTACATTTGCGCAACTCATAGAAGTGGCGCTGACCGCACAGAAAAATGTCAGTTTCTGATTTTGTAGTTATTTACATGATCTGCTTCCGTATTATTTGAACTTTAGTAAAGCTATAACGCATTAAATATAACTGCATTTAAAATTTAACGTCAGGGTGTTTCCTTTAAAGACACTCTACATGCAAGTTTTGCATCAGCGGAGCGGCAGCTCTGGCTCCACTTATTCCACAACGAGAGTGCTTCTGTATTTAGTTTGTATTTTTGCATTATAATTCCCTCATACTTTGTGATCTACATCACCTGAAGCTGTTTGGAAAGTTTAGAGTGCATCTGGACTGTGAGCTGTGTAATTCATCCTCTCCTCAGTCAGGCGCGAACTGCAGTGCTGCTATCATCATTAGTTTAAAGCGATCTCATGTTTCATTGAGATCAAACGACTATTCGGCAACAAACATTTTTGTCGGCGATTTTTTAATTTTTTATTGTTTACTATAAAGTCTACTAATCGTTTCAGCCCTAACCCACACTTATCGTCACTTCTGAAGACATGGATTTAGCCACTGGAATCTTATGTATTACATTTATGCTCATGTGCTTTTTGGATTTTGAAAGTTCTGGCCACCATTCACTTGCATTGTATGGTCCTATAGAGCTGAGATATTCTTCTAAAAATCTTTGTTTGCTACAGAAGAAAGAACGACATCCATATCTGCGATGGCATGATGGCGAGGAAATTAGAATTTTCAACCTTTGGGCGAAAGCAATTTGGCACATAGATTTTTGCAGTTTTGCTTCGGAGCTGCCCTTTTGATCCTCCCATGTTGACTGTGGAAATCCATCATTGCTTTACCAAATTATTCTGTTACATTTAGAGTTAAAATGTTCCTTTTGTCAGCTACTAACTCTTGTCATGGCCATTTTACCATCAAGTCTTAACCAAGTTAGTGGAATGTTCGCCCACTTGTAGGCCACGTCCTCAAGTTGTGGATCAGTAGGATCAATCATTGCAATATGTTTTGTTTTCTTATTTTCATTCAAGAAAAAAAAAACATTGTAAATGGGCATGTGATTTATTTAATATGTCCCCGTTGGGGTTATTTGTCCTTGGGTTGAAGGGTTGGAAATCGTGCCAAATGGGATAACATTGCCGGTGGACTTCCAGGGGAGGAGTACGGGGGAGGCCTTCGTGCAGTTTGCTTCACAGGATATAGCTGAAAAGGCTCTAAAGAAACACAAGGAAAGAATAGGGCACAGGTGGGGATGGATGGTTGGATGGTTAAGCTCTTTTTCTTATGGTTAACACTTAATGCAGTAAATATTAAAAGTGGTATGCAACATGAACCAACACACGCCACATGGACATTTACACATCTTAGTGAGGGGCTTCCAATGACCTTAATGGATTCTTATGTATTTATTGTGCTTTTCATGTGTTCATCAGTGACCGTCGTCGAAAGCAAACATCTGGATTCAAAAAGGCTGAAAGCATATTTGATGCATAGCAGTAATGGGATATTCTAATTCCTTTTCGTACAGACAAGTGCCTTGCAGCAGCCAATTTGAAAGGTGTTTATAAAAAGTGTAATGGATCCCTATCTACGAATTTAGCACACACTTAATTTACTGTGAGTTTTAAAGTTCAATTCATGGATTGTACCGTAATCGGTAAAGCCCTGGTGAGGCTTTGTCTTTTAGAGGGCTTTGTTTATTGATGCAAAGCTTCTTGGATGACCAGTAAAATCCCTCTCACACGATAAAACCTTATCACAAAGCATATAAAAAGCATTGGATTTCAGCATTTTGGGAAACAATGAAGATTTAGCTTATTATTTTTTAAAATAAAGATTGGCAAATGTTCTTAAAGCTTTAGATGTGATGACAATTTTGTGGAAGAAAATTCTTCTGTTTTACTCCCAGATCCATTGGATATTGTACATGTAGTACAGGTGAAGTTCCACTGTAATGCTGTTATTTCTGTGTTAATTGTACTTCTGAAAAGGTGTGTCTTTGAGCCTTGAATTTCTTTCACAAACTGGAACCAGCGCGTTTATGCTCATCTGTATGATTGTAGGTATATTGAGATCTTCAAGAGCAGTCGAGCTGAAGTGCGGACACATTACGAACCCCCACGTAAAGGCATAGGGATGCAGAGACCTGGGCCTTATGATCGACCCAGCGGTGGAGGCCGGGGCTATAATGGAACGAGTCGTGGCGGATCTTTTGATCGGGTGCGACGTGGAGGATACGGTGGAGGTGAGACCGGCCCCAGTTGTACTTGTGCAGTCAGTTGTAAAACACTTTTGTGCTTCTACCATCTTGAATGTGGTTTATTTGATTATTTGTATTTTTTTTAAGGAGTGTCAGATGGGCGTTATAGTGATGGTGGTAATTTTCAGAGTACCACTGGTCATTGTGTTCACATGAGGGGTCTTCCATACCGTGCGTCCGAACCCGACATTTACAATGTAAGTACACTTTATTTTTTTGATTTTTGATATTTTTTTTTGTAATTGGGTGCTAACAAATGAGTGTTTTTCTTCGTGCAGTTTTTCTCTCCTCTGAACCCGGTGCGTGTGCACATTGAGATTGGACCTGACGGGCGGGTAACTGGCGAGGCCGATGTGGAATTTGCAACACATGAAGATGCTGTTGCTGCCATGTCAAAGGACAAAGCAAATATGCGTAAGTAATGTGTATCCTGACTCAAGTAATTTGAACTATTGTTGTTTTTTTATTATTTGAATTAAAAAAGAGCATTTTGCATTAAGTTTTATTTATTTTTTCCCCTTGTTTTCAGAGCACCGTTATGTTGAGTTATTCTTGAACTCCACATCAGGTGGCAGTAATGGTGGCTATGGAGGACAGATGATGGGAGGAATGGGTAAGCTAATTATTTAACTTGTTCTATTCTCACAAGTACAAGCTGCTGACTATCATTGTACAGTTGGATCCACCTTGCCTTATTCTGGCAAATCCAGCAACATACATTTCCTCTGAAGCAGGCGTTGTGGTAACCTGTTGCCTTGTAAAACAACTTTGATTCCCAGGGGACTGGCATATGCTGATGCCCTTGATTTGTTGAAACTCAGATTGCCATTTTTTTATTGCAATGTGTAGTCCATGATCAGTCAATGGGCATGATGACAGAGGCTGACATTTTAGTGCTTACAAAGAGAAACTACAAAAATAGGAGACGTTGTAGTTTTTGCATCCAGAGGTAATGTAGGATGTCTTTGACTGTTATGCCACGTCTCACACAAGCATACATTTTTTTAGACATAGAACAATATCGAAAATATAAATCCTCTATTGATGATACATTTTAGAGTATTTTTTTAATATTTGGCATTTGTTCTACATCTGGACGATCGGACCAGGTACATGTCGCTAAAAATGCAGTTTGGCCAAGTTGTAGACACAACTAGCTAAATTAATCACAGTCATGAAAACTGGAAGGATTAGCTGGCTAGCAGCTACATAGCCCTGCTGGTGTGGAAACCAGTAATGATATCGAACGATATGAAATAAAAATATATTGTGATAGTATAGGGCTGCATGATTATGACAAATCATAATTGTCGATTATATTCCTTGACATTGTAATTGCTATTTAATTTCGATTAATATAATTTACATTAAAATACTTATTTTGGGTGGATCAACTGCATGCCATATTTGTCGGCTACACATCTAAAACAAGCTGAGAACTGTTTTGGGTAGACCTATAAACTGCTATAATTGACACTTCACAATTAGTTAATTGTGGCAGCTGTAATTGTAATCTCAATTATTTATTAGGTTAATTGTACAGCCCTATGATAATATTTTTGGCCGTATCTCCCAGTGTGAAGACACCTGCGTTTTTTTTGTTCCATTCGTTGCTCTCCGTTTGGCTTTTTTTTTTTAGGTGCAAGAACACTTTTGACCTGAACGGCCCCTTGTGTTCTCAATAGAATATTAGATCAGTGTGATATTTGTTCTTCCTAGGAAACCAATCATCTTATGGGCATGGAGGGCAGCAGATGGGTGGGGGCTACACAGGAGGGTACAGCAGCCAGTCCAACATGGGAGGCTACAACGACTACAGTGCGTGTTAATTTTGTGCTGATGTTTATGCTTTTTTTTTTTTTTTTCATTGTGTAATATTGTCTATTTTTATGGCCCTCACATGTGCATTTCTCTACTCTTTTAGATAACCAGAGTGGAATGAGCAACAGCTACTACAGTGGCAGCCGTGGCTCGGTTGGCATGAATGGCATGGGAGGCGGATGGGGCATGTAGATGCATCTGAGTGCTGCTGACACAAAGAAAGGATACATGTTTTATTCTTGGTGGAATTTGTAGGAAGAACCAGATTTATTCCTAGCCCACCTGTATTCTGAAACTCACCACTGGAATCAGTGTTATGTTTTCTGTGTTTCCTCTGAGTTGAAGCATCTGCAGTAGAGCTCAAGTCCTTGCGGTTGCTGTCTAACCCATTAGTCATGATTGTGCTTGTGAATATCCTCCAAACATGTCGGTCACTTCAGAGACTGTAGAACACCAGCCTCATGTGGCATAAGGGGGTGCTTCAACTCCACTTTTTATAATGTGGAAGAAAGCTTGTTGAAACTGCTTTTTAAAAATAAACTGGAAGATGTTTTTTTCTTGTGGCTACCTTACACATATTAATTCTCATTATTGTAGATGTCTAAATCCCCTAGATTGGTCTGTCTTTGATTTTGCATATGTATGGTCAATAAATGGTCATGAATGTGTTGTCTGCTTCATAAAAGTGATTATTTTGTTTGTTCTTTTATTTTTTTTCTCAGGAGGTCAATAGAAAAACAGGTTAGATCAAAGATCTGTCGACAACAAAATTAGCCAGAATTTTGACCAAATTTACAAGTCGTTTAGGAAGTTGATGACTTTTCATTCTGTCAATATAAAGGCAAACTTAAGGTATATATATTTGATTTCATTGTGCAAGATGAAATTATGAGCACAAGGTGGTGCCAGTGATCCCAATAAACCCTTAATGACCTAACAAACAAAAAGGTTAAACTGAGATTTTGTTGGGTCCTGAAATAATAAATGCAAAATGCATGTTTTAGTGATCAGTAAGGCAGTTTTGTTTTTATCCTTTTTCCATTTCACAAGCCAGAAAACTTACATTATGAATAAAATAACAATAGTATTTTGCAAATGGGTATATGAGTTATCAATAATAAATAATTTGATAGTAAAACTACTGTCGCTCCACTGCCCCCTCAACCTATAGAAATTGTCCATTAATCTGTCGCCGATCCAGCTTTTTCAATATTACCGTTGCATGAATGTGTATTGACTAATTGATTAGGTGTGGCCAGTGATTCATAAAAGGGAAGTGTGTCTGTCTATATAACTACACAAGCAGAGTATGGAGCGCGCTTGATCTTGATCTCAACTCGCCGCGACACAACGCACGAGACTCTTGACACAGTTTCCAGCACGCGCATTTGCGTCCACAACGCGGACGGTGCTGGAGGCAGGCAGCTACTGTGACACCAACTTATGATCTTTTAATCTTTGGAACTAACTAAAAAGGAATATGGATACATTACGATTTGGGATCCTTCTCATTCATTGTCTTGGTGAGCGTTTAAAACAATGGCTTTTTGTAGAATGTACTGAAATTACTTTGCTTAATATGTGCACGTAGCTCATGCTAGAGTATGACTTCGATCTGTTTAGTGCCATGTAGATATGAATTGCTATGAGATTAATATGATGAATTTAGACATACTTTAGACAAAGTGACAGAGTGCTCCTTATATTCCATGTATTTTACGATCTTGTATCCCAATATATATATATATATATATATATATATATATATATATATGTGTGTGTGTGTGTGTTTTCCCCATACCTTCATTTGTGTGTCTATAGTACACAGAATATGTATTTTAGATATCTAAGAGTTTCCTTTTCTGTTACAGTGTTACTCAATGTGTGCAGTAGCGCCTCTATGGACAGGTATGAGAGCGCCAAGCCCAGAACAGTGGTTAACCACTTACACACCCTTGAGGAAACACGCAGGACAGGTCACCACGAGGTTGATAGGGTGTCGCACTTGGATCTTTATGATCAAGATGAAGATTATTTCTCTGGGGATTATGAACCCTATCAGCCTAGAGGTTTTAATTTTTTTTTTATTACAGTGTGTGTGCGCGTGCGGCCAAAACTTTGGAATAATGTACAGATTTAGCTCTTATGGAAAGGAATTTGTACTTTTATTCACCAAAGTGGAATTCAACTGATCACAATGTATAGTCAGGATATTAATAACATGTGAAATTACCATTTACAATTTGAGAATTTTTCAGAACCTCTTAAACTATTTCAAAGAGTTCTCATCAAAAAAAATCCTCCACGTGCAGCAACGACAGCTCCTTGGCATTATAGCTGTCAGTTTGTCCAGATTCTCAGGTGACATTTCACCCAACACTTCATGTAGCACTTGTCATAGATGTGACCGTCTTGTCGAGCACTTCTCACGCACCTTACAGTCTAACTGATCCCACAAAAGCTCAGTGGGGTTAGGATCTATAACACTCTTTTCCAATTATCTGTTGTCCAATGTCTGTGTTTGTTTGCCCACTGTAACCTTTTCTTTCCCTTTTGTTTTTCTGTTTCAAAAGTGTCTTTGCAATTCTTCCCATAATGTCTGCACCCCAGAGAATTCTCTTTACTCTTGTACATGAAACCTGTTGAGCAGGTAAAATTCAATGAAGCTGTCAGCTGTCACATCTATTTCTCAAACTAGAGTCTGTACTTCCCATCTTGTTTAGTTACATTTGGCCTTCCATGTCTCTCTCCTTAGAGCCAGTTGTCATTTGTCTTTGAAGACTGTAGTGTACACCTTTTGTATGACATCTTCAGTTTTTTTGGGGGGAGTTTCAAGAATTGTATAGCCTTCATTCCTCAACACAATGATTGACTGTGTTTCTAGAGAAAGCGGTTTCTTTTTTTGCCATTTTTGACCTAATATTGACATGCCAGTCTATTGCATACTGTGGCAACTCAAAAAAAAAAAAAAAAAAAATGCAATGTTAAGCTTAATTTAATGAACCAAATAGCTTTTAATTGTGTTTGATATGGGAAGTGATTTTCTAGCACCAATTTAGCAGGATTACTCAAGGATAAAGTGTTTGAGTGATGGCTGCTGGAAATAGGGTCTGTCTAGATTTGATCAAAATACATTTTTCAAATGGTGCTGCTGCTGTTTTTTACATCAGTAATGTCCTGACTATACTTTGTGATCAGTTGAATGCCACTTTGGTGAATTAAAGTATCAATTTCATTACGAAAGAGTGTGTGTGTGTCCTGCAAGGGCAAAATGCAAGAACTACACATTATATCAAACTAACACTTGTTATGAAATCTCTTACACTATGACAGTCGTATTACCATCAACTCATTCAGATAAATCAGTGCTTTCAATTTTACAATCCACATTTGGCTGGACAACTATCAAACCTTTTTTGTAGCCATTAGTCCCAGTTTCACTGTTTGCATGGTTACTGCATTTTGGATTTGTAGGACTGTAAACCTCCCCTGGAAATATCTGTTCTCCAAGTCAATTTTTGTTGACTGAGGCCACATCCACATTAATCAGTGTAAGTCTGAAACCAAAGTTTTTAGTTTGCGAACTAAGTTTTCCAAATTTTGTTCTGGTTAGCGTTTTTGAAAGTCTCAATGAAAATGCTGTTACGGTGCGAAAACGTAGCAAAATCGTTTAAAGTTTAATGAAAAAATGGATTAGTGTGGGCGTGGCTTGAGACATTTAAGAATTGGTTTGCATATCGTACCATATTAGATCATCATCATGGACTTGCATCACTGATCTCACTTGCTCAACAGTGGCATTTTCCACAAAACCCAAAAATCCGTTGATGATGCCCATTACTGAGAACAAGAGAAAAGGCAGAAGGAAGGGCAAAGGAAAGGGCAAGGGGAGGAAGAACCCCTGCCTGGGGGAATACAAAGACTTCTGCATTCATGGAGTGTGTCAGTATCTGAAGGATTTGCGCACTCATTCTTGTGTGTGAGTTCTGTGGAGTTTTTAAAATTTTTTTATAACATTTATATTCATTCAGTACGGTTTTATCCGAAGCAACTTTCAAATGAAGAAGAATAATAGACTAGCAATTAATTATAAGGAGCCAACAATATTAGGAATCATGCTACCACAAATGTATCAAAAATGTGATTTCAAGATTCATTCAAATATTAATTCAAAATTTTAAATCCGTTCATAAGTAGACCAGAATAAGTAGACATATACATTGCTATTATTAACAAAATGGTCATCGGATAAAGCCAACACCAAATGTGTTTTCTCATGATGTGGCTCTTGAGTTTTGTTTCTCAGCTTTTTAGTTTATGAATGTCTGTTCTTGCAGATGTGAAGGAGGTTATTCAGGGGAGAGGTGCCACCTCTTCACACTACCAGTAGCTAAAGAGGAGCAACGTTACAGCCGGACCACAGCTCTAGCTGTCATAGCAGTGGTCTTGTCGCTCATGTGTCTCACCATCATTTGTATTTTGCTGGCGCTTCAGTAAGTTCCCATAAATAAGTATTAAATAATTTAACTATTTTTGTTCCAAGATTCATTTGGAAGTCCATCTGTGTACTTTTTGTCTTACAGGTATCACAAAAAAGGTGATGTTGATGTGGAACGTGAAGAAAAGTGCAAACTTGAGGCAACATCAGAACGGCAGTGATGAGAGGAGAAAGGTAAATAGTTCTCAATAAATGGGCATGTTTGTCTACACCTGGAACAATTCTTGTTTCATTGTGAAGTACATGCTACATGCATGTATCTAACTGGTTTCCTGCACGTGTGTGTTTACAGACATTGCTGCTGAATAAGTAATTCTAATTAAAAGTAATGGCCAGCGTCAACCATGTTAATTTAATTTTGCATTATAAAATTCTGATTTCATGTATTGATTATCATTGTCCCATGTCTGCCAAACCTGTTGAGTGGTCTAAGCATCATCTTCAGAAACATTATCTACCTATTAGAAAGCTAAAGGTTGCACCTTTGCTCACTATTTAATGAATGACAGCCTCCAGTGTGCTGTCGTTGCACTGGACTCGGAACAGTTCAAAATGCACCTTATTTTCATTCTCCATATTACTCCATATAAAGACTCTTAATGCAACATTTTTTCAGCTTTTGTATGAATAATTTTTTTTTTCTCAATTTAAAAATGGGAAATTACATGGGATGAATTTACTAATGTTAATGAATAGAACCATATTGTACAGTGATATAGTAAAACATATTAAAATATAATGGCCAACATCTGGCCCACAGATGTTGAAAATTATTTTAAATATTTCTTTTTTAACTTTTGAGGGAAAAAGGTCTAAGATAAAAAAAAAAAAAGATATACATATCTTTTTTTTTAAAGTGGCAGATTAAACTAAGCTAGAGATGCAACTCTTTACAACCAAACCAGTTTCAATGAAAGAACTTGAAGGTTTCTTACCAGAGGCACTTTTGTTGGCTTTGCACCTGTAGGAGCGTTTCACGGTAATCGACGTCATGCTGTTGTCACGTGACTCTGTGCGGCAGAATTAACCATTAAATGACCGTTTAGAGTCTTGTGAACAGCGTTCATTTGGTTTTAATTTAATATTATGTGTTAGGTATAGCGCGGCCAAAATGCAACGTCAACGCATGTGGACGCGGGGTTGAAAGAGGTTCATTATTTTCCAGTTATCACAAACAATTGAAAGCCATTGAATGTTATTGAAATTATTAATAATGACCATAATTCGTTAATTTGATTTAGCTGATGATGGTTTATTAATATAATGTGTGCATATAATTGTTTTACAGGACATACGACACATGCAGAGAAAAGATTATGGCTGAGGATTCAACTTCATGTCCTGCTGGGGATTGGCAACCCCCCATATGCGATAGCTGGCATAAAGGATGTTTTGAACACTGGTTCCGTGTGTGGAACAACGACCTTCGCTCTTCTGCACCTGGAGAACATATAGAAAGAACTGTGTGCTTGAAAGGAACTGAAGTCCCTGATGAATGTAGTGCAACCTTTTAGCTGCATCAAGATGTGCTCTCAAGTTTGTGTTTTTTTTTTTTTTTTTGCTTATTTATTTTCTAAAGGGTGTTTCTCCATCCCGACGGTCTAGAGTACTGTGTGAATGCCACACACCTTCTGTAATTATTTATTTATAGTGTATTGGTTATTTATTATGATATGTAACCGTTGTGTTTACTGATTGCACTGTAAGTTTTATAAATGTGTTTTTAATATACAAATATTTATTGTTGATGGATACAATAATGTTCAGAGGACTGTTATGGTTGAGTGAAGATGCATCACAGTCTATCACCTATAGAAGACCCTATTTGTGTTGAAGTTTTTATAACCTTATAACTATACTGTGAAAATGCAGACTTGTGAAGATTTAAAAATGCAATTGGGGAAATCATGTACTTTGTGGAGATGTCAAACACACAAGGCTTTTGTATACTTGGTTGGTCTTTTATAGAGTGTGTATTACTGGGGAAAGTGTTGCTTAAGTGAATAAAATTGAAAATATTTATCAAAGTATTTTTACAGCTTGTTCTGCATAAAATAACACCATTTCAGTGACTAATCTCAAACAACAGTAACCAAGTAATGTTTTACTTAAATAAATTCTTGTTGCATTGTGAATTTCTAACAGATTGAGAGCTTGTCTTTTGTTCAATTCTTAAATTGGTCATTGGGAAAAGATTCCTATTTGTCTAGGGCTGTTGTCAGTGGTTTGTGACCAGGAACTTTGTCCTGGGCCAGGCCCTGTGACAAAGAGGGCCCACTCAGCATAAAAATGTCAAGTGTATTTGTCACCGGTATGTTTTAGACATTTGTTTGTATGTAGTGGTATATTTTAAGGACTATTTAGGGGTAGCTGAGTTCAGTAAACCTAAAAATAAACGTATTTTTAGTTGCAAAACATGCACAAGTTAAAATTATATTTTATTGTAGTTTATCTTCTGTATGGAACGAGAAGGAACTCATTTAGTGTAGAACATGTAACCGGTATTTATTAGGAGAAAAACGCATTTCAGTAGGCCAATAATTACAAATATTTCAACAAATTAACACCGAGCAATGTTGCATTGAGAAAAAACCTTGTCCTTAAGTGCAGAAACTAATTTTAAAAATACACATTTACACTATTAAATGTAATAAATTTGACAGCGCACATTTGGACATTCTATTTTGAGAATGAGGCTGCGTTTAAAGAATAGGTGTGCTACCTATCTAGACACCATTTTTTGGGCATCAAATTTGCACTCGCGCTCGAGAACAGAGGCGGTCTACGTAGACAGCTAAAGAGGATTTGCACAATGGTTTTGGTTTCACGCAGGCGCAGTGTCACATCCCTCCCTCAGCATCATGGCGGCTCCCATAGACCACGAGCTGAAGAAGGTAACAGACAATTCGCAGATTTATTCACCGAAAACAACCGCATTTATATTTTAACGTCAGGTTAAAATAGCGCGTGCAGTTTGTTTGGGAGGTCAGATAGAGCAAGTATGCTTGTGAGCTGTACAGTGTGATTTTCTTTGGTAACAGAAGGCCTTGTGGAGTTAACGTTTGTATTAGTATTAAAATATATATATATGTTGGTCGATACAAACATATAATAATGTGTGTGTGTGTGTGTGTGTGTGTGTGTGTGTGTGTGTGTGTGTGTGTATATATATATATATATATTAGTTATATCTCGGTTAGTTTGTTAAATATCTTTGTTTAATACATACATTTGTATTAGTAACTATGGTATTTTGGCAAAAGCTATAGTTACCATGATAAGTATTACATTTATTGCACTGCCATGTTTTCTTGCAAAATCTTGAAACACCACATCCTTCTACAATCATTAATTTATTTTTCTGATTCACATTCAGTTGAGATAAACATGCAATTGCCTACTAGATTTAATTTTTAAAAGTTCATGTTGCAGCTTACATACACATGTTGCACTGAACACCCACTGAAAGCCTCTCATCTGTACATCACAGGCTTTTGCTGAACTGCAGGCCAAAATGATTGACACCCAGCAGAAGGTGATGCTGGCAGACCTGCAGATTGAGCAGCTGAGCCGTGTGAAGAAGCACGCCAACCTCACGCATAAAGAGATCACTGCACTCCCCGGCAGCGCTCGGATGTACGAGGGAGCAGGGCGCATGTAAGTCATTCATTATTGTGCAAAATGTTTGTGAATGAGCCTGTGTTAGCTTTTCTGAAAAAAATCTGGGTCTAAAATATACTTTTTTTTTGGTGGTTTAGCTCTGTTCATTACCTTTACCTCCTTTTCACTGCCTTTCAGGTTCATTTTACAGTCAAAGGATGAGATCAGCAGTCAGCTTTTGGAAAAGAAGAAGACCGCAGATGAGAAGATCAAGGAGCTGGAGGTGAGTTTGAGTGCTACTTAACATGTAATCTCACATAGCCAGACCTTTGACTAAATGGATGAATGTCTGGGGTGTATTGCAGCTTATTATTAAATAAGTTATTGGGATGGATTAAAACCCTTCGGTTTACCGGTTTAGCGCTTTAGCTCCTGTTGTTCAGATGGGGCAATCCTCAAAAATCTATGATTGGATCATTTGAATAAACAAGGTTTTATTTAACAATGTTTTATTTTTTTTAATTTTTTTGTCAGCAATTCTTTGATGAGATTAACACTGCTTCTGAATGTGTATTCAGTGCAGCTGGAAACATCATATGTTCATAATGCCTGTGAGGTCCTCTTTTTTTTAAAATTTATTATTATTAAAAAAAAATTCAACTAAGGTAGGACAGACGAACAATTTAATTACTGTCCAGCCATTGATGTTTACATTTTACTGACGTATAAGAAAGGCTATATGGTGCCCTAACTGACAGAAATTCAAAACCAATGCAAAATCTTTTTTTATATATATAATGTTATTTTGGGTATTTGGAGTTGTTTCACAAAGGGTTTATTTACTACTCCATGTTCAATGACACACTTTTAAAAATGTAATCCACAATTTGCATTACATGTGGCCCTCAAATCATTTTTATGGTCCGTGTGATGCTGTCATAATGTTGTTGCCCGCATCAGTGGGATGCAGTTTGGAATTTTCCTCTGTAAAAGTCAACGCTTTTACCATTGGTAGAAATTATCGACTAGCTGGTGCAACCCCTTATGCAAACCAATTGCTACTTAACAATGGAACCCCACTTCTGAAACGGTGTCTTTTGTGAGTAATCTGAATGATACTTTTATTTTACATCTTTGAATTTTTTGGAATGTCAAAATGAGTGTCAAAGATGCATTGGCAATGACTTGCTGGTTAATGTACTGTATGTTTTGTCAATGTTTATTTACAAACATTGAAAGATTTATATGGAAATTAATTTATGATTACTTTAAGGGTCATAGTGTGGTTTTGGGTGTTTATCCAGCAGGCATTAGTCTAGTGTGGTCAAAACGCAAATACTCATATGCTTGTTTGTCCACCCCAGGGCCGCATTTGCATGCTTTTCCTGCGGTTTTGCGTGCGCACTCGAAATGTGTATTTCACACACATTTTTAATGGGAAGAAGCTCTCTGTCTATTTTTAGCTCCATTGGCCATTTAGGGCTTTTAAAGCGGAAAGTAAGTGCAGTTAGAATGATTGGGCATACAGCACAGTGTTCCCATCACTATGGTAAAAACCACACGTGCTACATTGCCCTCATGATATTCTTATCTTTACACAAACATCCACATGTTTAATTCCACATTATTTGAGGATCTGCCTTCCCATGCATTTGTTTCATGGACTATATTTGGCTTTATTTCCTTACTTGTGATCAACATACTCCATAATCTAAGACATGCATATTGGTTTCATAATATATTTTTTTAAATGCTTTATTAAAAAGAAAAAAAAAACGTAAATATAACTTTTCATATATATATATATATATATATATATGTATATGTATATGTATATGTATATATATATATATATGTATATGTGTGTGTGTGTGTATATATATATATATATATATATGAAATCTAAAAAAGACAATTTATGCTGGTATATACAGTATGAAACGGGTCATTGGTATACTTGGTATACTTATGAATGGGAGAAATCGGAATGCTGAATATGGCGGGCGTACGAACCTAAATCCCATCTTATAGATTGAAGAGCAAATCACCTGGACACATTGCTTGTCAGTTTTCAACGAGAAAGCGCATGCACATAAGCTGAACCAGCCTCAAAAATAGCAGGGTTTTTTTTCTGTGATCTGAGCTCAAGAAACAAAATTTATACAATTATGCCATATTTTAATTCATGTGTGGATTTTTTTAAATGTTTTTTTGTTTTAGTTAAAAGGTTAGCATCACATACATTTTATGGTTATTCCCCTTCTGTCCAACTCGTGAGACACTCAGAACACGTGAGTTGTGACCACATCAGTCATGCTTGAGCTCTTTGATGCCATCATTCATGAGTGCAAGCCAGCTGTTCAAGTGTTTAGCTGGTATTCGAGAGTGAGTGGGGCCACCTGTAGTTTCATGGTAGATCATGCTTTATCAGATAGTGGGCTCATCTTTCAAACAGCTTTCAGATCAATGCAGTTTTTTTTTTGTAACTTGAAAGACATGAGATTGATGCAATAAGCTTTTGCTGGCAACCTCTTTTTTTTGTCCTTATTTTGTGACAAAATATAACCACCACAGCATCACAAGTCAAATAATACATGTTTATAAACAAGCACAGCCTGTCATCCAGGTGTCAAGCTATGATACTGACACCCTTCTGTGTTTTTACTGTGAACGAGGAAAGGTTACTTTAAGTTTATTAGAAGGAAATGTCTATTTACTTACAGTGAAACAAGTCATGCTTTAAAGATATTGTTACCTTTATCTCACAATGCACAGTGTTTATTCAGAGATACCTTAGGGATGATACATAATTCTTATCAGCCTTAATAAACTGTTTAAAACACTTTATGATTGCATGTTACTGTAAACTTACTGTAATTGTCCACTATTATCCCAGATAATTTCAGCTGTGATGTAGCCTACCTATTTGGTAACTGTTTATTGTGGTAGATCAATTGCATTGATCATTTTTAAGCCACCGTGTGACCTTGGAATGTATGTGCAGATGGATTGCATCACAGCCCCTTTATACAGTATGAGTGTACAAAGAGATGAAAGGAGCCCTGATCTGTATGCCCAGGTGAAACTGTCTACTACATGACCATTACAGAGATTGAGGTGCTAGGTACAGTAATTCACTCCACCTTTCATCTGTCTGGGTGTGATGTGTCATACAGGGCCATTTCTTCAGCTTTCAGTCCGCATTGAAAGTATGGGTCTGCATCTCAAATAACAGTTTTAAGTTTTTGCTCTTTGGCTCTAAGTTTTAATTGATCCTTCTCCATCCATATAATACATCTCTTTTTTTCATCTAATTTGAAAGGGGTTGTATAATACATTTTTATTATTTATTTTTTTCTCCTGAAGTCCACCAAAAATCATACGGTTTTTATTTGACCATTTTCACTCTCTCTATCTCTGACCATTAGAACTAAATTGGCAGTTGTTTTGTTGCTATGTCTAAGTGCACGCAGTAGCTTTTTTGTTTGTGTCATCTTGGACTTACAATGACATCTAGTGCCATGAATGTAGTATTATTCAAAGTTTTCAGTTATAGATGCCATTGTAGAAATTTCCTTTTCACAGTCAGCCATGATTAATTTAATTTAATAGAGTGTAAGTTTCCAATAACAAGGCGGTTTCTGGGAATAAGCGAGTAGTTATCAACTTGTGTGGTAGCTCACCTGATAGGGTGTTGTACTTAACGGCGGGTTCACACGTCTTTCGTGAGCAGGGTGTGAGCAGCGCAATTTCTTTTTGGCACACATATTAACAATTACACTATTCCCATTGCAAGCGTGATGCCGGGTTCACGCATCCTCTGTGAGCGGGGCGGTCATGTTGGCCGCTCCCATTGGCAGCTCCTCTTCGCAGAAAATAAAGTTATCTATGGGGTCTACACCAAATCTTTTCTTTAATCAGGTCATAATAAGCTGAGGTTATTGCTGCTTCAAGGACAACAGCGGTCAGTCACGTGCGGTTCATCTTTATCAGCTGTTTGTGGAAGAGACGCGGGTAACGTGAACGTCCAACGTCGCTCATGCCATGTTCACAGAGGCTGTGTGGGATGTGAACCAGAGTCTGAGGGCCACGGTTCAAGTCCAGCCATGAACTCAAGCTGCACGAAATGAGGTGTTTGTTTCAGAAAATTAGCTTTTTTTAAAATATCTTATTTATATTTTAAAAAGGTTCAGGTAAAAGTTTTATGTTAGGGAGGTATGTTTTAAAAATAACTCTAAAATTAACATTAAAACCGCGTCTGAATACGACACCATTTTACTTGCTTTTGGCACCCCCAGCTGGACATTTCACTTCTGGACTTTTTTTAAAATTTTTTTATCATGTTCATGTAAATGAGACCAGGCTTGAGAAAGAAGTGCCCAGAAGAGTACATGAGTGTTGAGTGGGAGTTCACTGTGTGTGTTCTGGTCTACAGTTTATGTGTTTTGCTTCTGGCTGAGCCTGTCTGTCTTTGGCTGCGGTGTTATGAGCAGTACGGTGGTAATCCAAGCCTCTGCTGTGACATCACCCTGAATAAATGAAGGGCTGGTAGCTTTGGAATAAGGCCCAGGGCTTCCCTCAACAGACTGAGAGTGAGAACATGCTGCATGTGACATGGCCCAACCTTACTATAAGAAGTACCTTATAAAACTGATGACAGCTCATTTCATTCCATGGTGACCGCTATATATTCCATATTGAACAAAGCTCAAATAACACATTTTATGCTAACTTTACTAACATTTACTGATTCTTTCATCATTTGTTCACCCACATGTCATTCCAAACCTATATGAATTTCTTCTGTGAAACACAGGAAAATGTTTTAGAATTTCAGATTCCTCTTTTAAATTCAATGGCAGTGGTTAGTGATTCCACTTTTAAACTTCAAAAAGAATGAAAAGTATCATAAAAGTAGTCCATGTGACTCTAGAATCATATTCAAAGTTTTCTGAGCACATTCGCTAGGTTTTGGTGAGAAACAACCCAAAATGTAAATAATGTTTCAGAGGAAATCTCGACCTCCATTGCACATTCATGAGAGTGCATGACAGAAGCTTGTTCAAAGTGGCTTGCACTTTCACATTAGAATTTGCAATGTTTAGTACTGCAGTAAAAACAACAAGTTCTAACATGAACACATGAGCATTTGTGAATGAGTTTTACTCATCTGCAGAAGAAAGGCATAAAGGTTGGAGCTGTATTGTTTTTGAGTGAAGTGGTCATCTAAAGGCCAAGTCACATTTGCCTTTGCATGGCGAAATACAGTCATCTCAAGGGTAATTCGTGCAATTAATGAATTTTTGGTGGTGAAATTTCCAGACGCAAAGGATCAAGTTTGGTGAACTTTGACATGCAAATTTGCAGCGGTGATTAATAGGAAGTTCCTTGGTTTAGGAGTGACCTCTGTGTGGGCAGTGCTTCGTACATTGCAACACTAAATATTCACAATGGATGATGAAATCATTTTAGTTTCTTTATAACTTCACTTTCCCAGAATATAAAGTAAAAAAAAAACCAGGCTGCTTGGTTTTTGCAGGTTTCACACTCACTTTACATTCGACCATGCTGCCTTTGCCTGCAGAATTTCACCTGGCAAAGGTAAATGTGACTGAGCTTTAAGGGCATTTTGAAATAATTATGGGAATTGTTAGCATTGTATGGTTGCCAACATTTACTGACTTGCAAACTATTCTTTGGAAGATACTACAATGCACACTGTTGTGAACTCAACCTCTGAGTCACACAAATGTTTCAGAGACCTGCATGCTTTTTTAACGCCTGTGTACAGTCAGACTGAATAGCTGCCATTTTCCATCTAATACATACTGGAACCGCATTTAGACCTCAGGGAGCGAATGAGCTCATGGCTCCCGTGGCCTCTGTATTCACAGAATGTTGGCGAGGTAACGTGATGTTGTCAGCATCTGAGCAGTGCCCTGGCCCACTCACCACCCTTGTGATGACCATGCATGAGTGATGACTCCTGGGGTGACAATAACCCCACCACTGATTCCTTTGAGGTCATAACTGGCCCAGGATGCAGGTTGGGTAGATGCACACAGCAGGGAAGGAGCTATAGTGAAGAAAGCATTTGAGAGAAACCTGTTGACATGGCTGTTATGGCACTGTCAGCTCTCCTCTCTCAGCCTGAGCTTGTTATTGTTTGCCACATTTGCAGCGCAATATGGGAGAAGCTTGTTATTAATACTTCGTAGGCAGCGGGAGGGAGATGCTGCAAAATGTATGTTGGGTGTTGTCCTCTGAGCTTAGGGACAAATGTCCACTTACATGCCTACTACTTCTCTGAGACACTTGATCGGTCTTCCACACCCTCTCTGTGCCTGCTTTTACTTTGACCTTTTCTACAAATGATCAGTAACTTTTAATCGATCTACAGAGATGTTTGGCATAGATATGCCTGTCTGAGTTTACATTATACATTAGATGAATAATCGAATAAGTGAAGGAAGCCAAGTCTTTCACCTACATTTTTTATATGATGGAAGCAGCCACATTCCTTTTGCAGTTGTTTAAATTTGCCTAAAGCGGAAATTTGTTTACACAACATTAAAAGGATAGTTCACCCATGAAAAATTCTGTCATCATTTATTCACCCTCATTTGGTGAACTCAAACCCATATTACATACTTTCTGGCATGAAACACAACATTTTAGACTGAAGGTTGGGGACTGGCAGCCAAAAAGAGCAACATCAACATTCTTCAACATTTCTCTTTTGTGTGCCTCTGAAGGAAGAATGTCATGGGGTTTGGAATAACATAAGTGTGAGTAAATGGTGACAACAAATGCATTTTTCTGGTTTACTATTCTTTTAAGATCTGCAGCTCTACTTTGCTGCTGATCATTTCGGTTGGCATTTGCGGCTGGTCAGCACCTTTCAGACCTGTCACTTCTCCTTGCAGCAGTGGAGCCGGCAACAACAAAGGGCTCATTTAAAGCAGCATCTGCACAGACTATTATCCCTGTCATCTGTGCACTGACAGAAGTTACTATGGGCGGCCCTTCATTCCCATAAGAGGATCCATTCAGTCCATAACAATGAGAGCTTCAGCCTGAATCAGACAGAGCCGCAAACAGTGAGCCACAAGACCTCTCTTTGTGCCTTCTTCCACATTGTTCAGGGAAGGTCAGTCTTATGAGGTATCATTATCCACTTGGAGTGTAGTGTTTCCATAACACAACGTGTTTGGGCAAATGGGAATCCCCCATTAGTGGTGGCTGTTGTTGGGTTGATACCTTTGATGAAAACCAGTTTAGTCCAGAATTTGGAGGTTCTGTCAAATTGTACTCGCCATCATGCTGTTCCAAATTTGAATGAATTTGCTTCTACCATTTAAACACAAAAGGAGATGTTAGGCAGAATGTCAGCCTTTAGTCGCCATTTAACTTCATTGCTTCATCCCCTCATTTAAAGTTAATTGTGACTGAGGATAACTTTCTGTCTTTTATCTCCTTTGGAATTAGATGAGATTTTTCCTTTTCTTTGTGTGCACTATAGAACTGGCATTCTTTGATAGATTCATCAAAGAGATCTGGATTTAAATTGTGGTATTTCATAGAGGAGAGCTCAGTGGAGATGCCCAAAAGTGACAGACACACATACATACTGTATATAAACCAAGCAGGACATTCATGGCATTCAAAAGATTGATTGTTTCACACTCAACCCAGTGTATCTGTGTAGGAGGCAATCGTCCCTCATTTAGGATAGTTTCTGTTCCTGTAGGAACAGAAAAGGATGGTTACATGGCTATAACATTTATAGTAGTCCACATAGCCTTCCACAGATTTTTTGTAAATTGTATCTTAAGCTTCTCTTCTTTGCATATGATTCACACAAAGTGGAACTTCAAAGAGCTGAGGACAACGGTGACTAGAGTCACCATTTAATTCTTTTTTTTTTTTTGTAACATGTGCCTCACCCTGTATACAATTCAAAGAAATAAACAAATAACCCACTGGAAAAAGCATAATGGGTTAAGCTTTCAACCTCTTTAAATTAGCCCAGTCTATACATTCTAGATTTTGAATGCCCTAGAACAGAGTTTCCCAACATTTTTCTGCCACGTCACACTTTTTACGATTCAAAAATCCCCACAACCATCTTTGATAGTTATATTTGCAAGAACTTGTCCATGGTTTCTGTTTGTCTTAGTAGCATGTGTACTCGTAATGTTTGAAATTCAGCTATGCAAAAAATGCAAGTAACATAAGTACGATGTATAATGAGGTCACAGGTGACAAGAGCGCTAATTGGGTAATGAAAAACCGATTTGTAGATTTGTTCTTGCAAATGAATTGTTGCAATGCCACAGCAAATAAATTTTTTATTTATATATTTATTTATCGTATTGTATGGAAATAGTTGCACCTGACTATAAGTTGTACCTGACTATAAGACTATAAGGCTCAAAATCACGTTGTTGATAGAAAGAAAAATTGAACAAAAAACACGTAACTCGCATCTCTGTGTAAGTCGCACTGACAGAGATTGTATGCAGCAGGCATTAGGACCAGGGAGCAGCCGCCAGACTTCCCTTCAGCGGTTCAGATGTCAAACAAGCTTTGTAAAGATACAGTACTTCAGAATCTACACATTGTATCGCAGTGTTTATAGGCTTGTTTTAAACAGGATAATTTGCTTTTAGTAATCGTGTGTAACAGTTTCTCATATTCGGTTTGTTTCATGAGAGAAACGTGACAAGTAAGCCACATCTGTTCATAACATCTTTAACTATGCTTTGCACAAATAAACCGCTTTTAATCTGTGAGTAAAAAAATGCACCTGTTGTATGCTATTCATTCATCAACGTTAGTGACTGGATATTTTTGTTATTTGCAACCCTCTTTGCAATGTATTAATTATTTGGTTCACTGACTGAATGTTTTTTACTACGAGTGTGATGAAGCGTAATTTTGTGGTCATGTGAGGTGTTGTTTTTGACAGCGGACTAGTGTTTGTTCAAACAATGATGTTAAGATGGACAAAATATTGAAACTGGCTGCATAAAATAATTAAAGGCAAAATATTCGGATTTGGCAAATTTAAAATGCGTCTACCATCTCTATGCTTTCACTATGTTTTCATCTGTTTTGATGCGCGTTGTTTGACCAGCCGACATCAGTTACGTATAAATTATATATATATAAATTGCTTCACACTACACTAAGTTGTAGGACCTTTCAGATGATGAAAAAATCAGAGACTTATATTCTGGAAAAAATATATATTTATTTATTTTGTGGAATTTTATATACATTTTATATATTTTCAACAGCACACCTGACAATCTTCAGGTAGTTGGGAAACACTTCCCTAGAAAATGTGCTGCATGCTGGCAAGGAAGGATCTTAGAAACATCCTGAGGACTCCTAAATCCCTAAAGGCCCCAGCAATATTACGGAGAATTGTGTCTTACTTCAAAACAGCTGAGCAATGACATCTTGTTTGCAAACATTCAGACACCTGCCAAACTACTGAGTGAGGCTTTTAGCGGTACATTTAAATATAAGGAAGCTCAAGGCTACATGTAAAACATCAACTAATATGACATTATGATAGAGCAAGATGGTGCCACAGATGGCTGCTTCAGTGTGAATCTCTCTAGCATTTTTGTTACTTTATTTTTTTTTCACCACTCTTGGCAGTTCCCGATCAGTTTCACTAGGGATGAACTGCTGAATATTTGGCAGAGCATACCTGATAATGTTTTGCTGGTGTTTGATTATTCTGACGTTTGTTAGACATCTAAGTTGAAGGCTCAGTGGTGCTCTATAAGCAATCTAAAAGATGTATGTGAGGGAAGCGAGCTGGCGGGCTTGTGATGCTTCGTCAATGCTGTTTTAGGACACCGTTGCCGAGTATTCATCTGGTGAATGTCTGCTCCCTCACCAATAAAATGGGTTAAGCTTCTAATTAAGAAGTGATCTTCGTCAACTTTAAGCCTTTCTACTCGCCATGGGAGTTTTCCTCATTCATTCTGGTGAGTGTTTATATCCCGCCACAAGCATTTGTGAATGCAGCATTGCAACAGCTGGCTGTTCACATCACAGACACGGAGCAATAACACCCGGACTCACTTATTATTAAGATATATTATTAAGGGAGATTTTAATAAAGCTAACCTCACCCGTGAACAGCTAAAATACAAGCAACACATCACATGCCCCACCAGAGACAGAAATATACTGAACCACTGCTACACCAATGTAAAGGAAGCATATCACTCTGTCCCACGTGCAGCTTTAGGACTCTCTGATCACTGTCACAGTAACGATAAACCATGGTTTACAGGAAAACTCACACAGCTTCATCATACCAAAGAGGATGCTTATAGAATTGGGGATAAAATATTGTACAACCAGGCCAGAAACACTATGGAAATCAGAGTGGCTAAAAGAAGCTCTTCTGAAAAGCTGAAATGCAGTTTTCAGCCAGTGATCCTGCATCTGTGTAAAAAGGCCTGAAAAGCATCACCATGTACATGACACCTCCCCCTCGCTCTGTAGAGAGTCAACTAAAGGTTGATGAACTTGATATGTTTTACTGCAGGTTTGAAAAGCCCAGTCTCACACCCCTGGTCTTCACTTCACACAACAACACCTCCTGGAACCCCTTCCTCTCCACCCTGCTACTCAATCTGCACTTATGATCTGTGAGGAGGATGTGTGCTGGGTCTTTTGGAAACAAAAGTCTAGGAAAGCTTCAGATCCAGATGATGTTTCACCTGCCTGTCTGAAAGTCAAATCAAATCTAATCACTTTATTGTCACACTACCATGTACACAAGTGCAACAGTAGGTGAAAGTCTTGCAGAAGTCTTGTGTGCAGTTCCGAGCAACATGGCAGTCATGACAGTGACAAGACATGTACCAATTACAATAATCAACATATTTACACAACACAATTTACATATCAAATGTACACACACTTACACAACACAATAATAATCTACAATGTACAGTAAACAATACACACAATATAGAATACACATACAATAAAAATAAATAAATAAAGAGTATATAAAAAATATATATATACAGTAGTTGTATTGAGGAGAATATATTTGACAGTCCAGTGTGAGATGTAAGATTAATAAAGTGCAGTGCTTATTATTGATCGTGAGAGATCAAATGTTCAAAAGTCTGATTGCTTGGGGGAAGAAGCTGTCATGTAGTCGGCTGGTGTGGGTCTTGATGCTGCTATGCCGCTTGCCTGATGGTAGCAGTGAGAGCCGCTCATGATTCGGGTGGCTGGAGTCTCTGATGATCCTCCAAGCTTTTTTCACACACCACCTGTTATATATGTCGTGGAGGTAGGGAAGCTAACCTCCAATGATGTGTCTGGCAGTTCGCACTACCCTTTGCAGAGCTTTGTGGTTGTGGGCGGTGCTATTGTCGTACCAGGCGGTGATGCAGCCAGTCAGGATGCTCTCTACAGTACTGGTGTAGAACCGTGTGAGGATGTGGTGATTAATTCCAAACTTCCTCAGCCGTCTCTGAAAGAAGAGGTGCTGGTGAGCCTTCTTCACAACGTCCTCAGTGTGGACGGACCATGTGAGTTCCTCGGTGATGTGGATGAAACTGCTGACTCTCTCCACCGGTGCGCCATTAATGGTGATGGCGCTGTGTTCTCTGTCTTTCTTCCTGAAGTCCATCACAAGCTCCTTGGTTTTACTGACTTTGAGGGAGAAGTTGTGCTACTGACACCAGCGTGTCAGAGTGTGCACCTCCTCTCTGTAGGCTGTTTCATCATTGTCAGTGATCAGACCTACCACCGTCGTATCGTCAGCAAACTTAATGATGGCATTGGAGCTATGTGTTGCCACACAGTCATGTGTGTATAGGGAATACAGGAGTGGGCTGAGAACACAGCCCTCCGGGGCTCCAGTGTTGAGGGTCAGTGATGAGATGTTGCTGCCCATTCAAACCACCTGACGTCTGCCTGACAGGAAGTCCAGGATCCAGCTGCACAGCGAGCTGTTTAAGCCCAGAGCCCGGAGTTTCACATCAAGCTTGGAGGGCACTATGATGTTGAATGCTGAGCTGTAGTCTACAAACAGCATTCTCACATATGTGTTCCTTTTTTCCAGGTGGGAGAGAGCAGTGTGTATTGTAGATGCAATGGCATCATTAGTGGAGCGGTTGTTGCGGTAGGCAAACTGCAATGGGTCCAAAGACGTGGGCAGCACAGAGCAGATGTGATCTCTGATTAGCCTCTCAAAGCATTTGCTGATGATGGGGGTCAGAGCAACAGGGCGCCAGTTATTTAAGCAAGTGATTTTAGCGTCTGGACTAACCAAATGGCCCCCATCTTCACACAGATCTTCTAAAGATCACAGGAGCAAAGTGAAGTTCCCATCATACTGGTCCCCCAAAAAAACAAAATCACAGGACTTGATGACTACAGACCTGTCGCTCTTATGTCTGTGGTCATGAATTCGTTTGAGAGACTGGTTTTGGCCTACCTAAAAGACATCACTGGACCCCTGCTAGGCCCCCTTCAGTTTGCTTTCTGAGCAAACAGGTCTGTGGATGATGCTGTCAATATGGGACTGCATTATATCCTGCAACACCTTGGTAGACCTGGGACTTATGTAATTTGTGGATTTCAGTTCAGCCTTCAATACCATCATTCCTGATCTTCTCTCAACCAAACTGACCCAGCTCTCCGTGCCCACTCCAATCTGTCGATGGATCACCAGCTTTCTGACAGATAGGCAGCAGCTACTGAGACTGTGGAAACTCACATCCTGGACCTTCACTATTAGCACTGGTGCACCTCAGGAATGCATTCTCTCTCCACTGCTCTTCTCCCTGTATACGAATGAATACACTGCAAAGGACCCCACTGTCAAGCTGCTGAAGTTTGCAGATGACACCACGTCATTGGCCTCATCCACGAAGGTGATGAGTCTGCATACAGATGGGAGGTTGAACAGCTGGCTGTCTGGTGCATTCACAACAACCTTGAGCTGAAAATGCTCAAAAAAGAGGAGATGATAGTGGACGTCAGGAGACATGGTTCAGCCACCAAATCAGATTACAATGGACAATGGACAGTCAGGGTTCCAAGACATGTACGTCTTCAGAGTGAGGAAATGTGCGGGTAGAATCACATTGGACCCCACACACCCTGCCCACTCCCTTTTTGAACTGTTGCACTCTGGCTGGCGCTACTGAGGACATCCAGGCACAAGAACAGTTTTTACCATCAGGCCATTTTCCACATGAACAATTACACTGCCTTAGGACTCCCCCATTGTACAAAAATGTATATACATATCTCATGTTCATATGTAAATCGTGTACATGAGAACACTTGGCAATCATTCTGATTAAAATGTTATCAATGACTTCATGCCTTATTCAATGAGTGGAATTCACACAAGATCAGTAAAAGGAGCCATTTTAACCAACTGATAATGATTTAAAGTAATATATATGTAGTAGATAATGTGTTATTTGTCTTGTTTATATTCTGAATTCATGGAGGTATAGATAAAAGATGTAAATGCAAATTTTCATCTTTTATTCTTTAATTTCTCTGTTGACTGATTGATGGCGAGTCTCATGAGATATATCTCGGCATTTAGCAATAATCTGTGGACTGATTAGCTGTGATCAGTCCCATAAATTCGACACTTTTTGGGATTAGAAAGTATAGACTCTTTGTAATCCAGTGGATCTTTGTCCCATTAGACGGATCCTGGATATGGATGTAGCAGCCATGGTTTTGGGTGCGCACCTATTTATAGCTTACTGGTCAGTTATAGTTTATATTTTGTGATCAGTAACTGTTCAAACCTGATAGTGTCAGGACGCCGGTTTGATCAGCCTACTCGTGTTTGTGTCTGGGCCGTTGTTCGTCCAGAGCGCATGGCTGTCTTGTTTGTCCGCCCACGCTCTTCGGCGTGTGGTGTGTGTGTTCGTTCGCCATGTGTTTCTGCATGTGTTGTTCTGTTGTGTTTGCCATGCGTTTCTGCACGTGTTGTTCTGTTGTGTTTGCCATGCGTTTCTGCATGTGTTTTTCTGATGTGTTTGCCATGCGTTCAATTTGTCCGTTGTCGCCCGCCCTCTTTTTACCCTGTTAGTTCAACATTACTCTCACATGTTACCCCTCATTAGCTTCTCTTTATATTCCCTTAGTGTTTTTTGTTCCATGCCAGATCGTGTTTTTGCATCTTGTTATTCACGTCTTTTCATCTTGCCGTTCCTGGTAGTCTAGTTATCTAGTCGAGCTTTAATTTCTTCAGTTTGATTTTGCTTTGGACTCCAAGTTATTTCTATTTCACTTTTCTTTTTCTGTGTCTTGAGCTCAGCTTGTTATCCAGCCTTTATTTTATTTTTTGTTTTATCTGTTTTTTTCTCTTTTTTTCCTTTTTCAATACTTTTACTTGGCATATTTAATAGTTTTATTTATTTATTTAATCTCCTTTGGCTTGCATTCAGACCAGTTTAGTTTAGTTTTTTCCTTTTTTATTTTTCTCTCTCCAGTCTCCCCATCTCCCAGGCTACTTGACAGTGCTTATTCCCCTGCCACCTCTAGCCTCCCCACTGCCATCTCCCTTCCCCTTCTCCCCACCTCACCTGCCACCATTGCCCGTTGCTCCCCCTGTCTCATTCGCCATCATACTTGACCTCCTGTGCAGACTGCTCTAGGCTGGGTGTTACTGTTCCATGGACCTTGTCTACGCTATCTGAGGCAGTCATTGACTCTGGACCTTATCCAGCTCAGACTGTGCTTCTGTTTGTTACTCCTTGAACCCCCGTTTTCCCAATAAACTGTGTATTATCCTGCAAATTGAATCCTCTTCTTTCTGAACCCTGACAGATATATTTCAGTTAAAGAGGCACCAACCAAGTAACGGAGAACCTTGCAGTTGTAAATTTAAGTGCTTTATTTGATCCAGAAAAGCAGATGAAATTAATTTCAAAAAATTATTGTCAAACATTGCTTATCTTTTATTTTCTTTATCATTTCCATGTAAAGCACTTTGAATTACCACTGTGTATGAAATGTGATGAATAATTGAAACTTTTTTTCTTTATATCGATTCTCTAAATCAGCGAAGCAATTACCTCAAAGTGTGCTACGATGCGATTTCGATTCAGGAGCCTGCAATTGATATTAGAATATTATGTGGCTGTTTTACACAATCAGTTTAAAAAAAAAAATCACAAATGCAACCAAAATATAATTTGAATATTTAATTGTTCTCTCTGAAACATGTAAATCCAGTAACCCACATTGGGACAGCCACAACAAAATATAATGCAGAAGAACAAATAACAAAAATAAAGTAACATACACTGCCGTTCAATAGTTTGGGGTCACTTGACTGAAATGTTTCTTGTGATCTTAGAAACGTTTTGATTTGAAGGCATATGCTTAAATGTTTGAAATTAGTTTTGTAGACAAAAATATAATTGTGCCAACATATTAATCTATTTCATTACAAAACAAAAAAAAAAAAAAAAAAGATTTCGAAAAGGATGAATTGGACCGAATAATAAAGAAAAGAAGCTAATAAGTGCCCGGTATTGATGGGAACTCCTTCAATACTGTTTAAAAAGTGTCCCAGGATGATGCCTCAAGAAGCTGGTTGAGAAAATGTCAAGAGTAGGGTGGCAACTTTAAAGATGCTAAAATATAACACGGTTTTGAAATATTTTTGATTTTTTTTTTAGTCACAACATAATTCTTGAGTTCCATTTCTGTTCTTCCATAGTTTTGATGACTTTACTATTATCCTTAGATGTGAATAATAATAATAATAATAATAATAATAATAAAGAATGAGTAAGTGACCCTAAACTTTTGACCGGTAGTGTACATGTGATCATCAGTTGTTTGATTTACAGAATATCAGGGCTTTAAAATATATTTATTCCATAGCACTTTAAAATAATTGTTTTTTAATATAGAATTCAAATGGGTCGCATGCGCCACGATATTGAGGGAAGTCTGACTCAATCGTGTATGTGAGCCGCTCTGCACTATCCTGTCACTGGAGCTCGCAGCCCTGTTGACGGGTACCCACGGAGAGAGCAGAGTGAACTTTAGGCTTCAGTCACCCCATGTCACATCCGTGTCCCACATGAGAAGCATATTTAGTGCATATAAAATGAGATGAATATCTTAAGGTTAGATTTAGCATTTAGCTAATAACTCTGCATGCCGGTGTGTTCATGTTGACTGATCTTAATGGAATGAATGGGAATTAACTGTCAGCCTCAAAGTCAGTGTAGCTCCAGGTCAAACCTACTGAGGTTGACCAATTGCAGTAAGATGTTTAGCAGCTGGTAAGATGTTTTTCTGAAAGTTTGCCTTGGTGAGCTGTTTCGAACCACAGAAAAAACTCATAAAGTGTTAATATTACAAATAGGCTAAAGTATTATTAGTGTGTATTAAGATATTATATGATATTGACCTTTTTAAAAAGTTATCGCCTGTATCACAAGGGTGTATTCAGTATTCTAAACTTAGTGATGGAATTATCTCTGCCACGTACCGAAACAACCCAATAACACCAGAGATAAAGGTTTTGACAACTCTGCACTCCCTTGCTACAGGCAAAATACAACTGAATAACGCAGATGAATTGGGTGTTTCTCAGTCATTCATCAGCAGAATCATCCATCAAACTATAAATGCCCTTTCTAGACCCCACATCGTCTGTTAAATCTTATGTTTTCCTGTGGATGCGTGCTCGCTGCAGAAAAATAGGCAGCCTTTATGGTCATCGCTGGGCTACCCGGTCTGTGCTTATAGAAAATGTTAATGAAATTGGAAACACTGCCCCCAGTGGCAAAAGTGGTAAGTGTTATTGGAAGAATGGGCATTTGTGAGCTCCATTTTCAGGTGTAATCTCCATGGAGGGGCACCAAAAGCAAGTTTTGAAGAGTTGTTTTTACCAGTACAGGCAGTGATACAGTGAAGAATGCATGTTTTATAAACTGTACCCCCCAACCCAAACCCCTAAACCTATCATCAGTGGACTAAAAATGTAATGTTAGATGGGGAAAATGCATCCTCCAAATTTTGCTTGTCACTGATTATGCATTACTTGCTGGTTTCAACCATGTTGCAAACTTTTCTGATAGAAGAGGCCGCTTGTCAGTGAGGTAGCATAATGTGCCCCATTCTAGGGTACCGGAAGTATTGGAAACAACATGTCAACCTCCCATGTTATCATTTTGAATAGTACGCACATTTGTATCATTGCACCAACATAGGCAGAAGATATGGACGTCAACCAAAAAACACAACTCTCTTAACAGGCATAACTCTCACATCCTAATGAAGTGGAAATTGACTTGACTATTTTTTTTTAGTTTTGGGTATGAATATAAAATCTATATTGTTTTTAAACCTTTCCATTAGAATAATATAATATATATAGGCTTACTTTCTGCTGTCTGTTTAATGAATTTGCTGACAAATAGCATTTGTTTTAAGAGTTTTTTTTTTTGTAAAAATTTATCTTAAGCATCTTATTTAGTTACAACAACAGAAAATTCACATTTCTGCATCAAAGCCTACTTGCCTGCCAGCTGCCATTATAATTATAAGTGCATTACAGTAAACCTGTTTTCCAAAATTATTTACCATGTTTTTTGTATGATTTCCATTTAATTCATAATGATTTTCATTATGTAAATTATGGGTGTGCTGAAGATGTTGTGCCTACAGGTTGGCATTTCATGTGTGGGAGTGAAAAGAAAAATATTTAAGGAAAACCAACATGTCTGTGGTATCTGTAACTTTCCATTTTCAGACTAACCCTCAGTGATCAGTGGAGGGATAATGCAACATTCTGCACACCCCTGATCCCCATTGTTTTCCACTGCTGTTGTGTTTTCTGCCTTCTGAAATATGTTTGTGACCTTTTTTTGGCCACTCCTAGCAGTGCGACCTATAAAAAACAAGTAGCTTTTATGAAGCTATCCATAAAGGGCGAGCAGAACGGGGTGGTATAGGAAAACTGATATCAACTGTTGTCATATCTCTTATCATGCTTGCTCAGAGAATATTTGCCTCATTAATGGCCTGCAGACTGATCACAAAACAGAGGCCGTGATGTGAACATAACCAGAGGAAAGTTTTACTAAACCTCGCCCTCATTTAAAAAAACACTCTGGCATGTCTGTAACCTGTTCCAATAAAACGTTTCGGAAGTTCTTAATGCGTACGTGTGAAAATCATGTATACAGAAATACACAAAAAGCTTTGTAAGCAAACATGCTTGATGAGATTCAAAAATAAACATGCGCTCAAATGAAAAATGGTCTCTTGCTTTTTAAGGGCAGCATACAGATATTAGCTTGTGCTGCTGTATTTCGTGAGACATACTCTGCATAGTTATAGACCACCATTAGTAATGGAAAAATCTGTGCAAAGAACAGAGAAACGATATACCAATTTTTTCCATGTGATAATCAGTGTGAATCCCTGTTACTAGGAAAACAAGAAAATGGATTCAATACTCACTGATTAGCTCTTCAAAAGAGGAAATGGACCGTTTTTTTTTTTTTCCCACCTTTAACCACCAAAGTTATTAGATTGTTAACCTACAATTTGGATTTTTGATTTAGATATTCAATGGAGGGGGTGGAGGAAGGGTGAGGTTTCCAGACAGTAGTGAGCCAATGTGCAGAATTCCTTGGTTACAACTTATTTAAATACTTTGTTCTTTAATCATTACAGAGATATCGAACCATAAACCACATTTTATATACAACCCCATAAAAAAAAAAAGTTTAGGTTTTTTTTTACTCTCAAGGCACACCAAACCCTAAAATAGTTTTTATATTATAAAAACCATTCTGGGGGTTTGATATTAAGTTGAAGAATAAGTGATGATTTGTTAATCTGGTGGATGACACACAATATCACACAATGTTCGTGTTGTTGCATTGATATACTTTTTTCTTGTTTCTTATGTGAGATATGGTGCCACATCGCCTAGGTGCAAAGGTTTTCTCTTTCTCTCTCTCTCTCTCTCTCTCTCTCTCTCGGTGTGTGTGTGTGTGTGTGAGTGACTCCTTTTGCAATGTTTGGCCAGAAGACTTCAGGTAGGGGCCTGTTTAGGTGTCAGCCAAGTACGTGTGATCACATCATGAAACACGTCTTGCATAACACACATTCACACTTTCTTCAGCACGCACAGTACACGCCTTTTCTCGAATAAAATTTAGATATTGCTCTTTTGAAATTAAGATTTTTCTGATGTTTAAAGAAAAGGCGATTTGTCGTTTTTGTAATGACAACATAGAAAAATGTTGCACTAATACTCAGTATATAAGTGTCTTTAAATGTGATCCAAAACAAGAAGATCTTATCTCAAAGAATAGCTTTATTAGAGCAGTTTGAGTGTGTTCAGAAACCTTCTGATGTGCTGATTGTGACTGATTGATTTAGCCATTTTTCAGAACATGAATCAATTAAATGTTCACCCAAAAATGAAAATTCTGCTATTTACTCACCCTCATGTTATTCCAGACCGGTTTAATTTTCTTCTGTGTAACACAAAATGAGAAATCTTGAATAATATTGCTCTTTTCTTTTTTCATACAATGAATGTAAATGGGGACTGAGGTTATCAGCAGTTTTGGGAGTGATCTGATTACGAAGTAATTATTTACTGTAATCCAATTACATTTTAAATCAAAAGTAGAGCAACACATTACATTTTAAATTCTTGTAAACCGATTACGGTTACTGATTTTCATTTAATTGAATTACATTTAAGTACATTACTTGGGTTACACATATTTCTAAAATTAAAGGTGCTCTCAGTAACTTTTTGCTTGTGTCATATTGGACTTACAGTGACACCTAGTGGTGTGGATACAGCATATTAAAAATCAATAGTTTTCAGTTACAGATGCTATTGTAGAAACTCACTATTCACAATCAGCCATGATTAATTTAATCCAAGAGTGAAAGTGTCCAAGGTTGGTTTCTGAGATTGAGCGAGTAGTATTCAGCCAGTCGTGTGATTCTTAAATGGCATCCCCCATGAGGGCACCCCTGCCCCATGTAAAATAAAACGGCTTTTATAAGGTTTTTGATACGACTAGCATCTCATGTGAGCGATCATGATTTTATACATATGTTTCAAAATTACAATTAATTTCTATAGGATTAAAACTTTTTTAATGGGAAAATAAATAACTGGGTGCACCTTTATGTACAATATAAAAATAATTATTCGATATATTTTTCTTTTTCTTGCATAATACATTTTAAATATAAATTAATATGTTCGTCTGTCTGCGCTTCTGTGACATCTGAAGGGTGCTCGATTATAAAGGAGGAAATATACACATTATTATTCAGTACATTGTGTGCAAAAAGTGTTTTGGAAAAGTAAAAAGTTAAAAGTAATTACTTTTACAGTGAAACTAATTACAATTTTAGAGAAGTAATTAGTTTTACAGTGAAACTAATTACAATTTTAGAGAAGTAATTAGTTTTACAGTGAAACTAATTACAATTTTAGAGAAGTAATTAGTAGTTTGGATTACTTTTTGAGTAACTTACCCAACGCTGACACAGTCCATACAATTCTGCCTAAGATTTCCTTTTGTGTACCACAGAGGAAAGTCTCAGTTCTGGAACAAGAGGGTGAGTAAATGATGAAGATTTGTCATTTCTGGGTGAACTATTCCTTGAATACGGTAGTAGTGAACAAAAATGATTGTGCTTTGAATCTGATGGAGTATGTTTGCCTTGTGTTTTCTTCACAGCAAAAGAAGACGTACCTGGAGCGCAGCGTTAAAGATGCAGAGGATAACATCAGAGAGATGTTGATGTCCAGGAGGGCCCAGTGAAACACATTCCCACCCATCCACATGAGACAAATGCCTTTGTACACCATGCCTTTTGTTTAAACATGCTTACGCATGTATTTGAGAATACTCGTGACAACCAAGCTAGAGTCATTTATCAGCTGAACAGAGGAAGTTTATTTAGGTTAATCAGTGAAAAATGGATGTTCTGTTGACTATATGTCTAATATACTGATGCTTGTGACCTCTGAATTAAACTCTGACACCTGAGTATTCTGTAAAGTCTTTTTAAGTTATAGTTTACATTGATAGCTCTTTATAGTCTTCTTTTCTATGATTTTGTAAAGAAAGTACATAAAAAATGTTTTATGTAACTAGGTGTTAACATGGTAATAAAGGTGACTGTTTAACAGACAACAGTGCTCTTTCGCTCGTGTGTGTGTGTGTGTGTGTCTGTCAGTCATAGTGCACAGACAGTAATTAAGATAGATACACAAAACCAGGTGTTGGGCAGAATGACAGCGTCATTGTATGAAAGAAATGCATACAGGTTTGGAACAACAATGAGAGTAAGTGCATTTTTGGGTGAATTTTTCCCTGAAATATTTTACACAACTGTGTGAAAACTTGTCCTTTCAGGCAATGACCTCAAAACTGTAAAAGAGAAATCTCCCAGACTTCTGTTTTAGTCGTCTCCAGACAGTCCTTCCTCTGTCTTTCCTGTGTGCTTGTCTGTGTCTCACTCTATCGTGATGCAGATGTGCGTCTGCTTTATATCCTCCTTCCTCAATAGCAAGCTGAGTTGCATGAATATACGTACAGTATGGAGTATTTGTACACACATTTATTCTGCAGTTGACTGTGTAAAGTTTTATAATTCATGAGGTCATTGTTTTGCTACCTCGGTCAAATATTTTTATATAATGGCCCCTAAACTTGATAATTGACCATAGTCCCAGGCAATTGATTTCCTACATTGCTGTGCTAACCACTTTTTTCCTGCGGTAGTGTCCTATTCTTAATGGAAAACTGTTTTAGTTTTTTGGTCTACAGTGCTTTTACTAACATTTACATACGTGATGTTTAGAGAATTACATTTCTAAAAATTGTGAATTGTGAAAATTGAGACGTAGCACTGCTATTAAAATGATTGGGAAAAATTGGAACACTCAATATGGCGGATGTAGTAAAGTCCCACCTTAAAGGTAAAAGTGCCAATCACCTTGTAGATACAGACATCGCCTGTCAGTCAATTTGAGAACACATGCAAATTTAGCTAGACCATTCTGAAAATAGCGTGATCTGAGCAATATATCTCGCACAATTTATGATACCACTGTTGACAGATTTAACTGCTAATTTGAAATATGTTCTTTAATCTAAATCTTGACCAACCGTATTGGAGATTACTGTATTTCCCCATTCAAGTAGATATGACCTCTACTTTCATGCCATTTGAATCCATAGAAATAACTGCCTGGGAGCATTCCAAAGATGACTGCAGAGTGGACTCTCTTGCCTTGAAATGAACTTTGTGTAAAGCAATTAATGGAAAGGAGGCAGCGAGAACCGGCTTAACAATATAAATAATATTTAATATAAAACTGAAACAAAAAGACAAACACACAGAGGTGTCGGACAGCTGTCCTTAAATCTCACTCTCTGTCCCACTGCAGTCTCCAGTCGGCCTTTATCCCTCTACTTTATAGAGTCTTGATTAGCCTGATTGGGGCTGTGTGTATAGAGTCTTGATTAGCCCGATTAGGGGCCGGGTGTATAGAGTCTTGATTAGCCCGATTAGGGGCCGGGTGTATAGAGTCTTGATTAGCCCGATTAGGGGCCGGGTGTATAGAGTCTTGATTAGCCCGATTAGGGGCCGGGTGTATAGAGTCTTGATTAGCCCGATTAGGGGCCGGGTGTATAGAGTCTTGATTAGCCCGATTAGGGGCCGGGTGTATAGAGTCTTGATTAGCCCGATTAGGGGCCGGGTGTATAGAGTCTTGATTAGCCCGATTAGGGGCCGGGTGTATAGAGTCTTGATTAGCCCGATTAGGGGCCGGGTGTATAGAGTCTTGATTAGCCCGATTAGGGGCCGGGTGTATAGAGTCTTGATTAGCCCGATTAGGGCTGAGTGTATAGAGTCTTGATTAGCCCGATTAGGGCTGGGTGTGTGCCTTATCACACTTTGATATAGCTCAGTGAAGAGGTCTTTATTGTGATTGAAGCATGTTGTGGCAGCGGGGGCGTGGTCAAGCGCCCGTCCGGGAGAGAGAAGCGGTAAGGGCGCTCACACCTGGGCCAAATTATGACTAACACCTGTCTCTAATTGCAGTAGAGTGAGGAGAGCGGTTAAAAAGCCAGCAGCCTGAGAGCAGAGGGAGCCCCCGACCAGAACAAACCAACCCAGTGCGCTTATGTTATTATATGTTTGGTGTGTAAATTATTGGAAGAGATACGGCAATTAAAGCCTTACCCTTTTTGTTGAAACCTTTGTTTCCTGTCCTGCTTCCCGTGAGAGTCTCACACTGGTGCCGAAACCCGGGATATTAAATTAATAATGGAACAGAGTCGCCCCATAGAGTCCTCCCAGCTGGCTGAAGTCCTCCAGTCCCTCGCGACACTCCACCAGAGCCACCAACAATCCCTGCTTGAGCTCCGGCAAGACCAGGATCGCCGTTTTTTCGAAATCATGCGGGCTCAAGCAGAGGATCGGCATGCCATCCGGAGCCTCCTCAGCCAGGAGGCCGCTCCAGCCGCAGCCGCGACCCCGGACACCCGCGCCACATTGCCCCCACCCGCGTTACAGAAAATGGGGCCGGCGGACGACCCAGAGGCCTTCATCGACCTCTTCGAGAGGACGGCGGAGATTTGGGGGTGGCCCCAAGACCAGTGGGCAGCCCGATTAGTCCCTCTCCTGTCCGGGGAAGCACAACTCGCGGCCCAACAACTGCCGGCAACAAGCCTCCTGGCTTACAACGATCTGCGAAGAGCCATCCTGCAACGGGTTGGTCGGTCCCCAGAGGAAAGTCGCCAACTCTTCCGGGCCTTAAAACTGGAGAAATCCGACCGCCCGTTCGCGTTCGCCCAACGGCTCCGTGATGCGTGTCGGAGGTGGCTGCTTGCGCGGGACCGCGGCGTCGAGGAGCTCGTCGACCAGGTGGTACTGGAGCAGTTTGTCCAGCGTTTGCCCCGGAAGACGGCCGAGTGGGTCCAGTGCCACCGCCCGGCGTCGCTGGAGGAAGCCGTCCGGCTCGCGGAGGACCACATGGCGGCGATTCCGAGGGCGGATGAGCCCTCTCTGTCTGTCTCCCCTTCCCCTGTGTCTTCCCCTGTTTTTTTCCCTCCCCTCTTCCCTCTCGCTCTGCTCTCTCCCCAGGGTCCGTTCCTGCCCCCCGCAGGCGTGGAGCGTTCGCGCGCCCAGCTCCCCGGTCTTGGGAACACCCACCAAGCCCTTCTCCATCCTTCAGCCGCTCTCCTCCTCAGGTGGGGGCGCCCGCCAGCACGGGTGCGGCCGCAGCGTCTGGGCCGGTCTGCTGGAGGTGCGGAGACCCGGACCACTTCCGGGATCAGTGTCCGCTGATGGAAATAGGGGCGGTGGTACGGGTCTCCGATGTTCCACAGACTGCCCCCGATCGAGCTGGAGCGTATCGGATTCCGGTAAGAATCCAGGGGGGTACATACCAAGCTTTGTTGGATACCGGCTGTAACCAGACCACCATCCACCAACGCTTGGTTCAACCCGGGGCTTTGGGCTCAGCTAAACTGGTGAGGGTAAGGTGTGTGCACGGGGATATTCACAAATATCCCGTGGTGACTTTGGCGATCAAATTCAGGGGAGAAAAGCATAGTGTAGAGGCAGCGGTTAGTCCCCGCCTCACCCATCCGCTAATTCTGGGTACAGATTGGCCAAATTTTAGGAAATTATTGGAGGGAGTTTGCGCGGATGGGTCCTGCGTGAAAGTGAAGGGGTGTGTGATGTGCGAGGCTTTGGCGGGGGAGGCGGAGCCAGGGCCGTCCTCTGCTGCTCCGAGTGACGTGGGAAGGGGCGAGGTGGACGCTCCTCCCCTCCGGGAGTTCCCGGAGGGGGACTTCCCCTTGGAGCAGTCGCGGGATGAAACCCTTAAGCACGCCTTTGACCAAGTGAGAGTAATCGATGGTCAACAACTCCGGCCGGGTGTCGCCGTCTCATATCCGTACTTTTCGCTGATCAATGATCGCTTATACAGGGTGACGCAGGACGCCCAGACAAAGGAAAAAGTAACTCAATTGTTGATTCCACGGAGCCGTCGGGAAATGGTTTTCCAGGCGGCTCACTATAATCCTATGGCCGGTCACCTAGGGGAACGAAAAACACTTCTCCGTCTAATAGCCCGTTTCTATTGGCCGGGCATTGGCGGTGACGTCCGCAGGTGGTGTGCGGCGTGCCGTGAATGTCAGCTGGTAAACCCACCGGCCACCCCAAAAGCGCCATTGCGCCCTCTACCATTAATCGAGGTCCCCTTCG